>NW_027327994.1:0-85296 GCF_047675955.1 Chlorocebus sabaeus
AAATATCTTCCGTTCAAAACTGGAAAGAAGCTTTCTGAGAAACTGCTCTGTGTTCTGTTAATTCATCTCACAGAGTTACATCTTCCCTTCAAGAAGCCTTTCGCTAAGGCTGTTCTTGTGGAATTGGCAAAGGGATATTTGGAAGCCCATAGAGGGCTATGGTGAAAAAGGAAATATCTTCCGTTCAAAACTGGAAAGAAGCTTTCTGAGAAACTGCTCTGTGTTCTGTTAATTCATCTCACAGAGTTACATCTTTCCCTTCAAGAAGCCTTTCGCTAAGGCTGTTCTTGTGGAATTGGCAAAGGGATATTTGGAAGCCCATAGAGGGCTACGGTGAAAAAGGAAATATCTTCCGTTCCAAACTGGAAAGAAGCTTTCTGAGAAACTGCTCTGTGTTCTGTTAATTCATCTCACAGAGTTACATCTTTCCCTTCAAGAAGCCTTTCGCTAAGGCTGTTCTTGTGGAATTGGCAAAGGGATATTTGGAAGCCCATAGAGGGCTATGGTGAAAAAGGAAATATCTTCCGTTCAAAACTGGAAAGAAGCTTTCTGAGAAACTGCTCTGTGTTCTGTAATTCATCTCACAGAGTTACATCTTTCCCTTCAAGAAGCCTTTCGCTAAGGCTGTTCTTGTGGAATTGGCAAAGGGATATTTGGAAGCCCATAGAGGGCTATGGTGAAAAAGGAAATATCTTCCGTTCAAAACTGGAAAGAAGCTTTCTGAGAAACTGCTCTGTGTTCTGTTAATTCATCTCACAGAGTTACATCTTTCCCTTCAAGAAGCCTTTCGCTAAGGCTGTTCTTGTGGAGTTGGCAAAGGGATATTTGGAAGCCCATAGAGGGCTATGGTGAAAAAGGAAATATCTTCCGTTCAAAACTGGAAAGAAGCTTTCTGAGAAACTGCTCTGTGTTCTGTTAATTCATCTCACAGAGTTACATCTTTCCCTTCAAGAAGCCTTTCGCTAAGGCTGTTCTTGTGGAGTTGGCAAAGGGATATTTGGAAGCCCATAGAGGGCTATGGTGAAAAAGGAAATATCTTCCGTTCAAAACTGGAAAGAAGCTTTCTGAGAAACTGCTCTGTGTTCTGTTAATTCATCTCACAGAGTTACATCTTTCCCTTCAAGAAGCCTTTCGCTAAGGCTGTTCTTGTGGAATTGGCAAAGGGATATTTGGAAGCCCATAGAGGGCTATGGTGAAAAAGGAAATATCTTCGTTCAAAACTGGAAAGAAGCTTTCTGAGAAACTGCTCTGTGTTCTGTTAATTCATCTCACAGAGTTACATCTTTCCCTTCAAGAAGCCTTTCGCTAAGGCTGTTCTTGTGGAATTGGCAAAGGGATATTTGGAAGCCCATAGAGGGCTATGGTGAAAAAGGAAATATCTTCCGTTCAAAACTGGAAAGAAGCTTTCTGAGAAACTGCTCTGTGTTCTGTTAATTCATCTCACAGAGTTACATCTTTCCCTTCAAGAAGCCTTTCGCTAAGGCTGTTCTTGTGGAATTGGCAAAGGATATTTGGAAGCCCATAGAGGGCTATGGTGAAAAAGGAAATATCTTCCGTTCAAAACTGGAAAGAAGCTTTCTGAGAAACTGCTCTGTGTTCTGTTAATTCATCTCACAGAGTTACATCTTTCCCTTCAAGAAGCCTTTCGCTAAGGCTGTTCTTGTGGAATTGGCAAAGGGATATTTGGAAGCCCATAGAGGGCTATGGTGAAAAAGGAAATATCTTCCGTTCCAAACTGGAAAGAAGCTTTCTGAGAAACTGCTCTGTGTTCTGTTAATTCATCTCACAGAGTTACATCTTTCCCTTCAAGAAGCCTTTCGCTAAGGCTGTTCTTGTGGAATTGGCAAAGGGATATTTGGAAGCCCATAGAGGGCTATGGTGAAAAAGGAAATATCTTCCGTTCAAAACTGGAAAGAAGCTTCTGAGAAACTGCTCTGTGTTCTGTTAATTCATCTCACAGAGTTACATCTTTCCCTTCAAGAAGCCTTTCGCTAAGGCTGTTCTTGTGGAATTGGCAAAGGGATATTTGGAAGCCCATACAGGGCTACGGTGAAAAAGGAAATATCTTCCGTTCAAAACTGGAAAGAAGCTTTCTGAGAAACTGCTCTGTGTTCTGTTAATTCATCTCACAGAGTTACATCTTTCCCTTCAAGAAGCCTTTCGCTAAGGCTGTTCTTGTGGAATTGGCAAAGGGATATTTGAAGCCCATAGAGGGCTATGGTGAAAAAGGAAATATCTTCCCGTTCAAAACTGAAAGAAGCTTTCTGAGAAACTGCTCTGTGTTCTGTTAATTCATCTCACAGAGTTACATCTTTCCCTTCAGAAGCCTTCGCTAAGGCTGTTCTTGTGGAATTGGCAAAGGGATATTTGGAAGCCCGTAGAGGGCTATGGTGAAAAAGGAAATATCTTCCGTTCAAAACTGGAAAGAAGCTTTCTGAGAAACTGCTCTGTGTTCTGTTAATTCATCTCTCAGAGTTACATCTTTCCCTTCAAGAAGCCTTTCGCTAAGGCTGTTCTTGTGGAATTGGCCAAAGGGATATTTGGAAGCCCATAGAGGGCTATGGTGAAAAAGGAAATATCTTCCGTTCAAACTGGAAAGAAGCTTTCTGAGAAACTGCTCTGTGTTCTGTTAATTCATCTCTCAGAGTTACATCTTTCCTTCAAGAAGCCTTTCGCTAAGGCTGTTCTTGTGGAATTGGCAAAGGGATATTTGGAAGCCCATACAGGGCTACGGTGAAAAAGGAAATATCTTCCGTTCAAAACTGGAAAGAAGCTTTCTGAGAAACTGCTCTGTGTTCTGTTAATTCATCTCACAGAGTTACATCTTTCCCTTCAAGAAGCCTTTCGCTAAGGCTGTTCTTGTGGAATTGGCAAAGGGATATTTGGAAGCCCATAGAGGGCTATGGTGAAAAAGGAATATCTTCCGTTCAAAACTGGAAAGAAGCTTTCTGAGAAACTGCTCTGTGTTCTGTTAATTCATCTCACAGAGTTACATCTTTCCCTTCAAGAAGCCTTTCGCTAAGGCTGTTCTTGTGGAATTGGCAAAGGGATATTGGAAGCCCGTAGAGGGCTATGGTGAAAAAGGAAATATCTTCCGTTCAAAACTGGAAAGAAGCTTTCTGAGAAACTGCTCTGTGTTCTGTTAATTCATCTCTCAGAGTTACATCTTTCCCTTCAAGAAGCCTTTCGCTAAGGCTGTTCTTGTGGAATTGGCAAAGGGATATTTGGAAGCCCATAGAGGGCTATGGTGAAAAAGGAAATATCTTCCGTTCAAAACTGGAAAGAAGCTTTCTGAGAAACTGCTCTGTGTTCTGTTAATTCATCTCTCAGAGTTACATCTTTCCCTTCAAGAAGCCTTTCGCTAAGGCTGTTCTTGTGGAATTGGCAAAGGGATATTGGAAGCCATAGAGGGCTATGGTGAAAAAGGAAATATCTTCCGTTCAAAACTGGAAAGAAGCTTTCTGAGAAACTGCTCTGTGTTCTGTTAATTCATCTCACAGAGTTACATCTTTCCCTTCAAGAAGCCTTTCGCTAAGGCTGTTCTTGTGGAATTGGCAAAGGGATATTTGGAAGCCCATAGAGGGCTATGGTGAAAAAGGAAATATCTTCCGTTCAAAACTGGAAAGAAGCTTTCTGAGAAACTGCTCTGTGTTCTGTTAATTCATCTCACAGAGTTACATCTTTCCCTTCAAGAAGCCTTTCGCTAAGGCTGTTCTTGTGGAATTGGCAAAGGGATATTTGGAAGCCCATAGAGGGCTACGGTGAAAAAGGAAATATCTTCCGTTCCAAATTGAAAAGAAGCTTTCTGAGAAACTGCTCTGTGTTCTGTTAATTCATCTCACAGAGTTACATCTTTCCCTTCAAGAAGCCTTTCGCTAAGGCTGTTCTTGTGAATTGGCAAAGGGATATTTGGAAGCCCATAGAGGGCTATGGTGAAAAAGGAAATATCTTCCGTTCAAAACTGGAAAGAAGCTTTCTGAGAAACTGCTCTGTGTTCTGTTAATTCATCTCACAGAGTTACATCCTTCCCTTCAAGAAGCCCTTTCGCTAAGGCTGTTCTTGTGGAATTGGCAAAGGGATATTTGGAAGCCCATAGAGGGCTATGGTGAAAAAGGAAATATCTTCCGTTCAAAACTGGAAAGAAACTTTCTGAGAAACTGCTCTGTGTTCTGTTAATTCATCTCACAGAGTTACATCTTTCCCTTCAAGAAGCCTTTCGCTAAGGCTGTTCTTGTGGAATTGGCAAAGGGATATTTGGAAGCCCATAGAGGGCTATGGTGAAAAAGGAAATATCTTCCGTTCAAAACTGGAAAGAAGCTTTCTGAGAAACTGCTCTGTGTTCTGTTAATTCATCTCACAGAGTTACATCTTTCCCTTCAAGAAGCCTTTCGCTAAGGCTGTTCTTGTGGAATTGGCAAAGGGATATTTGGAAGCCCATAGAGGGCTATGGTGAAAAAGGAAATATCTTCCGTTCAAAACTGGAAAGAAGCTTTCTGAGAAACTGCTCTGTGTTCTGTTAATTCATCTCACAGAGTTACATCTTTCCCTTCAAGAAGCCTTTCGCTAAGGCTGTTCTTGTGGAATTGGCAAAGGGATATTTGGAAGCCCATAGAGGGCTCTGGTGAAAAAGGAAATATCTTCCGTTCAAAACTGGAAAGAAGCTTTCTGAGAAACTGCTCTGTGTTCTGTTAATTCATCTCACAGAGTTACATCTTTCCCTTCAAGAAGCCTTTCGCTAAGGCTGTTCTTGTGGAATTGGCAAAGGGATATTTGGAAGCCCATAGAGGGCTATGGTGAAAAAGGAAATATCTTCCGTTCAAAAACTGGAAAGAAGCTTTCTGAGAAACTGCTCTGTGTTCTGTTAATTCATCTCACAGAGTTACATCTTTCCCTTCAAGAAGCCTTTCGCTAAGGCTGTTCTTGTGGAATTGGCAAAGGGATATTTGGAAGCCCATAGAGGGCTACGGTGAAAAAGGAAATATCTTCCGTTCCAAACTGGAAAGAAGCTTTCTGAGAAACTGCTCTGTGTTCTGTTAATTCATCTCACAGAGTTACATCTTTCCCTTCAAGAAGCCTTTCGCTAAGGCTGTTCTTGTGGAATTGGCAAAGGGATATTTGGAAGCCCATAGAGGGCTACGGTGAAAAAGGAAATATCTTCCGTTCAAAACTGGAAAGAAGCTTTCTGAGAAACTGCTCTGTGTTCTGTTAATTCATCTCACAGAGTTACATCTTTCCCTTCAAGAAGCCTTTCGCTAAGGCTGTTCTTGTGGAATTGGCAAAGGATATTTGGAAGCCCATAGAGGGCTATGGTGAAAAAGGAAATATCTTCCGTTCAAAACTGGAAAGAAGCTTTCTGAGAAACTGCTCTGTGTTCTGTTAATTCATCTCACAGAGTTACATCTTTCCCTTCAGAAGCCTTTCGCTAAGGCTGTTCTTGTGGAATTGGCAAAGGGATATTTGGAAGCCCATAGAGGGCTATGGTGAAAAAGGAAATATCTTCCGTTCAAAACTGGAAAGAAGCTTTCTGAGAAACTGCTCTGTGTTCTGTTAATTCATCTCACAGAGTTACATCTTTCCCTTCAAGAAGCCTTTCGCTAAGGCTGTTCTTGTGGAATTGGCAAAGGGATATTTGGAAGCCCATAGAGGGCTATGGTGAAAAAGGAAATATCTTCCGTTCAAAACTGGAAAGAAGCTTTCTGAGAAACTGCTCTGTGTTCTGTTAATTCATCTCACAGAGTTACATCTTTCCCTTCAAGAAGCCTTTCGCTAAGGCTGTTCTTGTGAATTGGCAAAGGGATATTTGGAAGCCCATAGAGGGCTATGGTGAAAAAGGAAATATCTTCCGTTCAAAACTGGAAAGAAGCTTTCTGAGAAACTGCTCTGTGTTCTGTTAATTCATCTCACAGAGTTACATCTTTCCCTTCAAGAAGCCTTTCGCTAAGGCTGTTCTTGTGGAATTGGCAAAGGGATATTTGGAAGCCCATAGAGGGCTATGGTGAAAAGGAAATATCTTCCGTTCAAAACTGGAAAGAAGCTTTCTGAGAAACTGCTCTGTGTTCTGTTAATTCATCTCACAGAGTTACATCTTTCCCTTCAAGAAGCCTTTCGCTAAGGCTGTTCTTGTGGAATTGGCAAAGGGATATTTGGAAGCCCATAGAGGGCTATGGTGAAAAAGGAAATATCTTCCGTTCAAAACTGGAAAGAAGCTTTCTGAGAAACTGCTCTGTGTTCTGTTAATTCATCTCACAGAGTTACATCTTTCCCTTCAAGAAGCCTTTCGCTAAGGCTGTTCTTGTGGAATTGGCAAAGGGATATTTGGAAGCCCATAGAGGGCTATGGTGAAAAAGGAAATATCTTCCGTTCAAAACTGAAAGAAGCTTTCTGAGAAACTGCTCTGTGTTCTGTTAATTCATCTCACAGAGTTACATCTTTCCCTTCAAGAAGCCTTTCGCTAAGGCTGTTCTTGTGGAATTGGCAAAGGGATATTTGGAAGCCCATAGAGGGCTATGGTGAAAAAGGAAATATCTTCCGTTCAAAACTGGAAAGAAGCTTTCTGAGAAACTGCTCTGTGTTCTGTTAATTCATCTCACAGAGTTACATCTTTCCCTTCAAGAAGCCTTTCGCTAAGGCTGTTCTTGTGGAATTGGCAAAGGGATATTTGGAAGCCCATAGAGGGCTATGGTGAAAAAGGAAATATCTTCCGTTCAAAACTGGAAAGAAGCTTTCTGAGAAACTGCTCTGTGTTCTGTTAATTCATCTCACAGAGTTACATCTTTCCCTTCAAGAAGCCTTTTGCTAAGGCTGTTCTTGTGGAATTGGCAAAGGGATATTTGGAAGCCCATAGAGGGCTACGGTGAAAAAGGAAATATCTTCCGTTCAAAACTGGAAAGAAGCTTTCTGAGAAACTGCTCTGTGTTCTGTTAATTCATCTCACAGAGTTACATCTTTCCCTTCAAGAAGCCTTTCGCTAAGGCTGTTCTTGTGGAATTGGCAAAGGGATATTTGGAAGCCCATAGAGGGCTACGGTGAAAAAGGAAATATCTTCCGTTCAAAACTGGAAAGAAGCTTTCTGAGAAACTGCTCTGTGTTCTGTTAATTCATCTCACAGAGTTACATCTTTCCCTTCAAGAAGCCTTTCGCTAAGGCTGTTCTTGTGGAATTGGCAAAGGGATATTTGGAAGCCCATAGAGGGCTATGGTGAAAAAGGAAATATCTTCCGTTCAAAACTGGAAAGAAGCTTTCTGAGAAACTGCTCTGTGTTCTGTTAATTCATCTCACAGAGTTACATCTTTCCCTTCAAGAAGCCTTTCGCTAAGGCTGTTCTTGTGGAATTGGCAAAGGGATATTTGGAAGCCCATAGAGGGCTACGGTGAAAAAGGAAATATCTTCCGTTCCAAACTGGAAAGAAGCTTTCTGAGAAACTGCTCTGTGTTCTGTTAATTCATCTCACAGAGTTACATCTTTCCCTTCAAGAAGCCTTTCGCTAAGGCTGTTCTTGTGGAATTGGCAAAGGGATATTTGGAAGCCCATAGAGGGCTATGGTGAAAAAGGAAATATCTTCCGTTCAAAACTGGAAAGAAGCTTTCTGAGAAACTGCTCTGTGTTCTGTTAATTCATCTCACAGAGTTACATCTTTCCCTTCAAGAAGCCTTTCGCTAAGGCTGTTCTTGTGGAATTGGCAAAGGGATATTTGGAAGCCCATAGAGGGCTATGGTGAAAAAGGAAATATCTTCCGTTCAAACTGGAAAGAAGCTTTCTGAGAAACTGCTCTGTGTTCTGTTAATTCATCTCACAGAGTTACATCTTTCCCTTCAAGAAGCCTTTCGCTAAGGCTGTTCTTGTGGAATTGGCAAAGGGATATTTGGAAGCCCATAGAGGGCTATGGTGAAAAAGGAAATATCTTCCGTTCAAAACTGGAAAGAAGCTTTCTGAGAAACTGCTCTGTGTTCTGTTAATTCATCTCACAGAGTTACATCTTTCCCTTCAAGAAGCCTTTCGCTAAGGCTGTTCTTGTGAATTGGCAAAGGGATATTTGGAAGCCCATAGAGGGCTATGGTGAAAAAGGAAATATCTTCCGTTCAAAACTGGAAAGAAGCTTTCTGAGAAACTGCTCTGTGTTCTGTTAATTCATCTCACAGAGTTACATCTTTCCCTTCAAGAAGCCTTTCGCTAAGGCTGTTCTTGTGGAATTGGCAAAGGGATATTTGGAAGCCCATAGAGGGCTATGGTGAAAAAGGAAATATCTTCCGTTCAAAACTGGAAAGAAGCTTTCTGAGAAACTGCTCTGTGTTCTGTTAATTCATCTCACAGAGTTACATCTTTCCCTTCAAGAAGCCTTTCGCTAAGGCTGTTCTTGTGGAATTGGCAAAGGGATATTTGGAAGCCCATAGAGGGCTATGGTGAAAAAGGAAATATCTTCCGTTCCAAACTGGAAAGAAGCTTCTGAGAAACTGCTCTGTGTTCTGTTAATTCATCTCACAGAGTTACATCTTTCCCTTCAAGAAGCCTTTCGCTAAGGCTGTTCTTGTGGAATTGGCAAAGGGATATTTGGAAGCCCATAGAGGGCTATGGTGAAAAAGGAAATATCTTCCGTTCAAAACTGGAAAGAAGCTTCTGAGAAACTGCTCTGTGTTCTGTTAATTCATCTCACAGAGTTACATCTTTCCCTTCAAGAAGCCTTTCGCTAAGGCTGTTCTTGTGGAATTGGCAAAGGGATATTTGGAAGCCCATAGAGGGCTATGGTGAAAAAGGAAATATCTTCCGTTCAAAACTGGAAAGAAGCTTTCTGAGAAACTGCTCTGTGTTCTGTTAATTCATCTCACAGAGTTACATCTTTCCCTTCAAGAAGCCTTTCGCTAAGGCTGTTCTTGTGGAATTGGCAAAGGATATTTGGAAGCCCATAGAGGGCTACGGTGAAAAAGGAAATATCTTCCGTTCAAACTGGAAAGAAGCTTTCTGAGAAACTGCTCTGTGTTCTGTTAATTCATCTCACAGAGTTACATCTTTCCCTTCAAGAAGCCTTTCGCTAAGGCTGTTCTTGTGGAATTGGCAAAGGGATATTTGGAAGCCCATAGAGGGCTATGGTGAAAAAGGAAATATCTTCCGTTCAAAACTGGAAAGAAGCTTTCTGAGAACTGCTCTGTGTTCTGTTAATTCATCTCACAGAGTTACATCTTCCCTTCAAGAAGCCTTTCGCTAAGGCTGTTCTTGTGGAATTGGCAAAGGGATATTTGGAAGCCCATAGAGGGCTATGGTGAAAAAGGAAATATCTTCCGTTCAAAACTTTAAAGAAGCTTTCTGAGAAACTGCTCTGTGTTCTGTTAATTCATCTCACAGAGTTACATCTTTCCCTTCAAGAAGCCTTTCGCTAAGGCTGTTCTTGTGGAATTGGCAAAGGGATATTTGGAAGCCCATAGAGGGCTATGGTGAAAAAGGAAATATCTTCCGTTCAAACTGGAAAGAAGCTTTCTGAGAAACTGCTCTGTGTTCTGTTAATTCATCTCACAGAGTTACATCTTTCCCTTCAAGAAGCCTTTCGCTAAGGCTGTTCTTGTGGAATTGGCAAAGGGATATTTGGAAGCCCATAGAGGGCTATGGTGAAAAAGGAAATATCTTCCGTTCAAAACTGGAAAGAAGCTTTCTGAGAACTGCTCTGTGTTCTGTTAATTCATCTCACAGAGTTACATCTTTCCTTCAAGAAGCCTTTCGCTAAGGCTGTTCTTGTGGAATTGGCAAAGGGATATTTGGAAGCCCATAGAGGGCTATGGTGAAAAAGGAAATATCTTCCGTTCAAAACTGGAAAGAAGCTTTCTGAGAAACTGCTCTGTGTTCTGTTAATTCATCTCACAGAGTTACATCTTTCCCTTCAAGAAGCCTTTCGCTAAGGCTGTTCTTGTGGAATTGGCAAAGGGATATTTGGAAGCCCATAGAGGGCTATGGTGAAAAAGGAAATATCTTCCGTTCAAAACTGGAAAGAAGCTTTCTGAGAAACTGCTCTGTGTTCTGTTAATTCATCTCACAGAGTTACATCTTTCCCTTCAAGAAGCCTTTCGCTAAGGCTGTTCTTGTGGAATTGGCAAAGGGATATTTGGAAGCCCATAGAGGGCTATGTGAAAAAGGAAATATCTTCCGTTCAAAACTGGAAAGAAGCTTTCTGAGAAACTGCTCTGTGTTCTGTTAATTCATCTCACAGAGTTACATCTTTCCCTTCAAGAAGCCTTTCGCTAAGGCTGTTCTTGTGGAATTGGCAAAGGGATATTTGGAAGCTCTTAGAGGGCTATGGTGAAAAAGGAAATATCTTCCGTTCAAAACTGGAAAGAAGCTTTCTGAGAAACTGCTCTGTGTTCTGTTAATTCATCTCACAGAGTTACATCTTTCCCTTCAAGAAGCCTTTCGCTAAGGCTGTTCTTGTGGAATTGGCAAAGGGATATTTGGAAGCCCATAGAGGGCTATGGTGAAAAAGGAAATATCTTCCGTTCAAAACTGGAAAGAAGCTTTCTGAGAAACTGCTCTGTGTTCTGTTAATTCATCTCACAGAGTTACATCTTTCCCTTCAAGAAGCCTTTCGCTAAGGCTGTTCTTGTGGAATTGGCAAAGGGATATTTGGAAGCCCATAGAGGGCTATGGTGAAAAAGGAAATATCTTCCGTTCAAAACTGGAAAGAAGCTTTCTGAGAAACTGCTCTGTGTTCTGTTAATTCATCTCACAGAGTTACATCTTTCCCTTCAAGAAGCCTTTCGCTAAGGCTGTTCTTGTGGAATTGGCAAAGGATATTTGGAAGCCCCTAGAGGGCTATGGTGAAAAAGGAAATATCTTCCGTTCAAAACTGGAAAGAAGCTTTCTGAGAAACTGCTCTGTGTTCTGTTAATTCATCTCACAGAGTTACATCTTTCCTTCAAGAAGCCTTTCGCTAAGGCTGTTCTTGTGGAATTGGCAAAGGGATATTTGGAAGCCCATAGAGGGCTATGGTGAAAAAGGAAATATCTTCCGTTCAAAACTGGAAAGAAGCTTTCTGAGAAACTGCTCTGTGTTCTGTTAATTCATCTCACAGAGTTACATCTTTCCCTTCAAGAAGCCTTTTGCTAAGGCTGTTCTTGTGGAATTGGCAAAGGGATATTTGGAAGCCCATAGAGGGCTACGGTGAAAAAGGAAATATCTTCCGTTCAAAACTGGAAAGAAGCTTTCTGAGAAACTGCTCTGTGTTCTGTTAATTCATCTCACAGAGTTACATCTTTCCCTTCAAGAAGCCTTTCGCTAAGGCTGTTCTTGTGGAATTGGCAAAGGGATATTTGGAAGCCCATAGAGGGCTACGGTGAAAAAGGAAATATCTTCCGTTCAAAACTGGAAAGAAGCTTTCTGAGAAACTGCTCTGTGTTCTGTTAATTCATCTCACAGAGTTACATCTTTCCCTTCAAGAAGCCTTTCGCTAAGGCTGTTCTTGTGGAATTGGCAAAGGGATATTTGGAAGCCCATAGAGGGCTATGGTGAAAAGGAAATATCTTCCGTTCAAAACTGAAAGAAGCTTTCTGAGAAACTGCTCTGTGTTCTGTTAATTCATCTCACAGAGTTACATCTTTCCCTTCAAGAAGCCTTTCGCTAAGGCTGTTCTTGTGGAATTGGCAAAGGGATATTTGGAAGCCCATAGAGGGCTACGGTGAAAAAGGAAATATCTTCCGTTCCAAACTGGAAAGAAGCTTTCTGAGAAACTGCTCTGTGTTCTGTTAATTCATCTCACAGAGTTACATCTTTCCCTTCAAGAAGCCTTTCGCTAAGGCTGTTCTTGTGGAATTGGCAAAGGGATATTTGGAAGCCCATAGAGGGCTATGGTGAAAAAGGAAATATCTTCCGTTCAAAACTGGAAAGAAGCTTTCTGAGAAACTGCTCTGTGTTCTGTTAATTCATCTCACAGAGTTACATCTTTCCCTTCAAGAAGCCTTTCGCTAAGGCTGTTCTTGTGGAATTGGCAAAGGATATTTGGAAGCCCATAGAGGGCTATGGTGAAAAAGGAAATATCTTCCGTTCAAAACTGGAAAGAAGCTTTCTGAGAAACTGCTCTGTGTTCTGTTAATTCATCTCACAGAGTTACATCTTTCCCTTCAAGAAGCCTTTCGCTAAGGCTGTTCTTGTGGAATTGGCAAAGGGATATTTGGAAGCCCATAGAGGGCTATGGTGAAAAAGGAAATATCTTCCGTTCAAAACTGGAAAGAAGCTTTCTGAGAAACTGCTCTGTGTTCTGTTAATTCATCTCACAGAGTTACATCTTTCCCTTCAAGAAGCCTTTCGCTAAGGCTGTTCTTGTGGAATTGGCAAAGGATATTTGGAAGCCCATAGAGGGCTATGGTGAAAAAGGAAATATCTTCCGTTCAAAACTGGAAAGAAGCTTTCTGAGAAACTGCTCTGTGTTCTGTAATTCATCTCACAGAGTTACATCTTTCCCTTCAAGAAGCCTTTCGCTAAGGCTGTTCTTGTGGAATTGGCAAAGGGATATTTGGAAGCCCATAGAGGGCTATGGTGAAAAAGGAAATATCTTCCGTTCAAAACTGGAAAGAAGCTTTCTGAGAAACTGCTCTGTGTTCTGTTAATTCATCTCACAGAGTTACATCTTTCCCTTCAAGAAGCCTTTCGCTAAGGCTGTTCTTGTGGAATTGGCAAAGGGATATTTGAAGCCCATAGAGGGCTATGGTGAAAAAGGAAATATCTTCCGTTCAAAACTGGAAAGAAGCTTCTGAGAAACTGCTCTGTGTTCTGTTAATTCATCTCACAGAGTTACATCTTTCCCTTCAAGAAGCCTTTCGCTAAGGCTGTTCTTGTGGAATTGGCAAAGGGATATTTGGAAGCCCATAGAGGGCTATGGTGAAAAAGGAAATATCTTCCGTTCAAAACTGGAAAGAAGCTTTCTGAGAAACTGCTCTGTGTTCTGTTAATTCATCTCACAGAGTTACATCTTTCCCTTCAAGAAGCCTTTCGCTAAGGCTGTTCTTGTGGAATGGCAAAGGGATATTGGAAGCCCATAGAGGGCTATGGTGAAAAAGGAAATATCTTCCGTTCAAACTGGAAAGAAGCTTTCTGAGAAACTGCTCTGTGTTCTGTTAATTCATCTCCAGAGTTACATCTTTCCCTTCAAGAAGCCTTTCGCTAAGGCTGTTCTTGTGGAATTGGCAAGGGATATTTGGAAGCCCATAGAGGGCTACGGTGAAAAAGGAAATATCTTCCGTTCAAAACTGGAAAGAAGCTTTCTGAGAAACTGCTCTGTGTTCTGTTAATTCATCTCACAGAGTTACATCTTTCCCTTCAAGAAGCCTTTCGCTAAGGCTGTTCTTGTGGAATTGGCAAAGGGATATTTGGAAGCCCATAGAGGGCTATGGTGAAAAAGGAAATATCTTCCGTTCAAAACTGGAAAGAAGCTTTCTGAGAAACTGCTCTGTGTTCTGTTAATTCATCTCACAGAGTTACATCTTTCCCTTCAAGAAGCCTTTCGCTAAGGCTGTTCTTGTGGAATTGGCAAAGGGATATTTGGAAGCCATAGAGGGCTATGGTGAAAAAGGAAATATCTTCCGTTCAAAACTTTAAAGAAGCTTTCTGAGAAACTGCTCTGTGTTCTGTTAATTCATCTCACAGAGTTACATCTTTCCTTCAAGAAGCCTTTCGCTAAGGCTGTTCTTGTGGAATTGGCAAAGGGATATTTGGAAGCCCATAGAGGGCTATGGTGAAAAAGGAAATATCTTCCGTTCAAAACTGGAAAGAAGCTTTCTGAGAAACTGCTCTGTGTTCTGTAATTCATCTCACAGAGTTACATCTTTCCCTTCAAGAAGCCTTTCGCTAAGGCTGTTCTTGTGGAATTGGCAAAGGGATATTTGGAAGCCCATAGAGGGCTATGGTGAAAAAGGAAATATCTTCCGTTCAAAACTGGAAAGAAGCTTTCTGAGAAACTGCTCTGTGTTCTGTTAATTCATCTCACAGAGTTACATCTTTCCCTTCAAGAAGCCTTTCGCTAAGGCTGTTCTTGTGGAATTGGCAAAGGGATATTTGGAAGCCCATAGAGGGCTATGGTGAAAAAGGAAATATCTTCCGTTCAAAACTGGAAAGAAGCTTTCTGAGAAACTGCTCTGTGTTCTGTTAATTCATCTCACAGAGTTACATCTTTCCCTTCAAGAAGCCTTTCGCTAAGGCTGTTCTTGTGGAATTGGCAAAGGGATATTTGGAAGCCCATAGAGGGCTATGGTGAAAAAGGAAATATCTTCCGTTCAAAACTGGAAAGAAGCTTTCTGAGAAACTGCTCTGTGTTCTGTTAATTCATCTCACAGAGTTACATCTTTCCCTTCAAGAAGCCTTTCGCTAAGGCTGTTCTTGTGGAATTGGCAAAGGGATATTTGGAAGCCCTAGAGGGCTATGGTGAAAAAAGGAAATATCTTCCGTTCAAAACTGGAAAGAAGCTTTCTGAGAAACTGCTCTGTGTTCTGTTAATTCATCTCACAGAGTTACATCTTTCCCTTCAAGAAGCCTTTCGCTAAGGCTGTTCTTGTGGAATTGGCAAAGGGATATTTGGAAGCTCTTAGAGGGCTATGGTGAAAAGGAATATCTTCCGTTCAAAACTGGAAAGAAGCTTTCTGAGAAACTGCTCTGTGTTCTGTTAATTCATCTCACAGAGTTACATCTTTCCCTTCAAGAAGCCTTTCGCTAAGGCTGTTCTTGTGGAATGGCAAAGGGATATTTGGAAGCCCATAGAGGGCTATGGTGAAAAAGGAAATATCTTCCGTTCAAAACTGGAAAGAAGCTTTCTGAGAAACTGCTCTGTGTTCTGTTAATTCATCTCACAGAGTTACATCTTTCCCTTCAAGAAGCCTTTCGCTAAGGCTGTTCTTGTGGAATTGGCAAAGGGATATTTGGAAGCCCATAGAGGGCTACGGTGAAAAAAGGAAATATCTTCCGTTCAAAACTGGAAAGAAGCTTTCTGAGAAACTGCTCTGTGTTCTGTTAATTCATCTCACAGAGTTACATCTTTCCCTTCAAGAAGCCTTTCGCTAAGGCTGTTCTTGTGGAATTGGCAAAGGGATATTTGGAAGCCCATAGAGGGCTATGGTGAAAAAGGAAATATCTTCCGTTCAAAACTGGAAAGAAGCTTTCTGAGAAACTGCTCTGTGTTCTGTTAATTCATCTCACAGAGTTACATCTTTCCCTTCAAGAAGCCTTTCGCTAAGGCTGTTCTTGTGGAATTGGCAAAGGGATATTTGGAAGCCCATAGAGGGCTATGGTGAAAAAGGAAATATCTTCCGTTCAAAACTGGAAAGAAGCTTTCTGAGAAACTGCTCTGTGTTCTGTTAATTCATCTCACAGAGTTACATCTTTCCCTTCAAGAAGCCTTTCGCTAAGGCTGTTCTTGTGGAATTGGCAAAGGGATATTTGGAAGCCCATAGAGGGCTATGGTGAAAAAGGAAATATCTTCCGTTCAAAACTGGAAAGAAGCTTTCTGAGAAACTGCTCTGTGTTCTGTTAATTCATCTCACAGAGTTACATCTTTCCCTTCAAGAAGCCTTTCGCTAAGGCTGTTCTTGTGGAATTGGCAAAGGGATATTTGGAAGCCCATAGAGGGCTACGGTGAAAAAGGAAATATCTTCCGTTCAAAACTGGAAAGAAGCTTTCTGAGAAACTGCTCTGTGTTCTGTTAATTCATCTCACAGAGTTACATCTTTCCCTTCAAGAAGCCTTTCGCTAAGGCTGTTCTTGTGGAATTGGCAAAGGGATATTTGGAAGCCCATAGAGGGCTATGGTGAAAAAGGAAATATCTTCCGTTCAAAACTGGAAAGAAGCTTTCTGAGAAACTGCTCTGTGTTCTGTTAATTCATCTCACAGAGTTACATCTTTCCCTTCAAGAAGCCTTTCGCTAAGGCTGTTCTTGTGGAATTGGCAAAGGGATATTTGGAAGCCCGTAGAGGGCTATGGTGAAAAAGGAAATATCTTCCGTTCAAAACTGGAAAGAAGCTTTCTGAGAAACTGCTCTGTGTTCTGATAATTCATCTCTCAGAGTTACATCTTTCCCTTCAAGAAGCCTTTCGCTAAGGCTGTTCTTGTGGAATTGGCAAAGGGATATTTGGAAGCCCATAGAGGGCTATGGTGAAAAAGGAAATATCTTCCGTTCAAAACTGGAAAGAAGCTTTCTGAGAAACTGCTCTGTGTTCTGTTAATTCATCTCTCAGAGTTACATCTTTCCCTTCAAGAAGCCTTTCGCTAAGGCTGTTCTTGTGGAATTGGCAAAGGGATATTTGGAAGCCCATAGAGGGCTATGGTGAAAAAGGAAATATCTTCCGTTCAAAACTGGAAAGAAGCTTTCTGAGAAACTGCTCTGTGTTCTGTTAATCCATCTCACAGAGTTACATCTTTCCCTTCAAGAAGCCTTTCGCTAAGGCTGTTCTTGTGGAATTGGCAAAGGGATATTTGGAAGCCCATAGAGGGCTATGGTGAAAAAGGAAATATCTTCCGTTCAAAACTGGAAAGAAGCTTTCTGAGAAACTGCTCTGTGTTCTGTTAATTCATCTCACAGAGTTACATCTTTCCCTTCAAGAAGCCTTTCGCTAAGGCTGTTCTTGTGGAATTGGCAAAGGGATATTTGGAAGCCCATAGAGGGCTACGGTGAAAAACGAAATATCTTCCGTTCCAAATTGAAAAGAAGCTTTCTGAGAAACTGCTCTGTGTTCTGTTAATTCATCTCACAGAGTTACATCTTTCCCTTCAAGAAGCCTTTCGCTAAGGCTGTTCTTGTGGAATTGGCAAAGGGATATTTGGAAGCCCATAGAGGGCTATGGTGAAAAAGGAAATATCTTCCGTTCAAAACTGGAAAGAAGCTTTCTGAGAAACTGCTCTGTGTTCTGTTAATTCATCTCACAGAGTTACATCTTTCCCTTCAAGAAGCCTTTCGCTAAGGCTGTTCTTGTGGAATTGGCAAAGGGATATTTGGAAGCCCATAGAGGGCTATGGTGAAAAAGGAAATATCTTCCGTTCAAAACTGGAAAGAAGCTTTCTGAGAAACTGCTCTGTGTTCTGTTAATTCATCTCACAGAGTTACATCTTTCCCTTCAAGAAGCCTTTCGCTAAGGCTGTTCTTGTGGAATTGGCAAAGGGATATTTGGAAGCCCATAGAGGGCTACGGTGAAAAAGGAAATATCTTCCGTTCAAAACTGGAAAGAAGCTTTCTGAGAAACTGCTCTGTGTTCTGTTAATTCATCTCACAGAGTTACATCTTTCCCTTCAAGAAGCCTTTCGCTAAGGCTGTTCTTGTGGAATTGGCAAAGGGATATTTGGAAGCCCATAGAGGGCTATGGTGAAAAAGGAAATATCTTCCGTTCAAAACTGGAAAGAAGCTTTCTGAGAAACTGCTCTGTGTTCTGTTAATTCATCTCACAGAGTTACATCTTTCCCTTCAAGAAGCCTTTCGCTAAGGCTGTTCTTGTGGAATTGGCAAAGGGATATTTGGAAGCCCATAGAGGGCTATGGTGAAAAAGGAAATATCTTCCGTTCAAAACTGGAAAGAAGCTTTCTGAGAAACTGCTCTGTGTTCTGTTAATTCATCTCACAGAGTTACATCTTTCCCTTCAAGAAGCCTTTCGCTAAGGCTGTTCTTGTGGAATTGGCAAAGGGATATTTGGAAGCCCATAGAGGGCTATGGTGAAAAAGGAAATATCTTCCGTTCAAAACTGGAAAGAAGCTTTCTGAGAAACTGCTCTGTGTTCTGTTAATTCATCTCACAGAGTTACATCTTTCCCTTCAAGAAGCCTTTCGCTAAGGCTGTTCTTGTGGAATTGGCAAAGGGATATTTGGAAGCCCATAGAGGGCTACGGTGAAAAAGGAAATATCTTCCGTTCAAAACTGGAAAGAAGCTTTCTGAGAAACTGCTCTGTGTTCTGTTAATTCATCTCACAGAGTTACATCTTTCCCTTCAAGAAGCCTTTCGCTAAGGCTGTTCTTGTGGAATTGGCAAAGGGATATTTGGAAGCCCATAGAGGGCTATGGTGAAAAAGGAAATATCTTCCGTTCAAAACTGGAAAGAAGCTTTCTGAGAAACTGCTCTGTGTTCTGTTAATTCATCTCACAGAGTTACATCTTTCCCTTCAAGAAGCCTTTCGCTAAGGCTGTTCTTGTGGAATTGGCAAAGGGATATTTGGAAGCCCATAGAGGGCTATGGTGAAAAAGGAAATATCTTCCGTTCAAAACTGGAAAGAAGCTTTCTGAGAAACTGCTCTGTGTTCTGTTAATTCATCTCACAGAGTTACATCTTTCCCTTCAAGAAGCCTTTCGCTAAGGCTGTTCTTGTGGAATTGGCAAAGGGATATTTGGAAGCCCATAGAGGGCTATGGTGAAAAAGGAAATATCTTCCGTTCAAAACTGGAAAGAAGCTTTCTGAGAAACTGCTCTGTGTTCTGTTAATTCATCTCACAGAGTTACATCTTTCCCTTCAAGAAGCCTTTCGCTAAGGCTGTTCTTGTGGAATTGGCAAAGGGATATTTGGAAGCCCATAGAGGGCTACGGTGAAAAAGGAAATATCTTCCGTTCAAAACTGGAAAGAAGCTTTCTGAGAAACTGCTCTGTGTTCTGTTAATTCATCTCACAGAGTTACATCTTTCCCTTCAAGAAGCCTTTCGCTAAGGCTGTTCTTGTGGAATTGGCAAAGGGATATTTGGAAGCCCATAGAGGGCTATGGTGAAAAAGGAAATATCTTCCGTTCAAAACTGGAAAGAAGCTTTCTGAGAAACTGCTCTGTGTTCTGTTAATTCATCTCACAGAGTTACATCTTTCCCTTCAAGAAGCCTTTCGCTAAGGCTGTTCTTGTGGAATTGGCAAAGGGATATTTGGAAGCCCGTAGAGGGCTATGGTGAAAAAGGAAATATCTTCCGTTCAAAACTGGAAAGAAGCTTTCTGAGAAACTGCTCTGTGTTCTGTTAATTCATCTCTCAGAGTTACATCTTTCCCTTCAAGAAGCCTTTCGCTAAGGCTGTTCTTGTGGAATTGGCAAAGGGATATTTGGAAGCCCATAGAGGGCTATGGTGAAAAAGGAAATATCTTCCGTTCAAAACTGGAAAGAAGCTTTCTGAGAAACTGCTCTGTGTTCTGTTAATTCATCTCTCAGAGTTACATCTTTCCCTTCAAGAAGCCTTTCGCTAAGGCTGTTCTTGTGGAATTGGCAAAGGGATATTTGGAAGCCCATAGAGGGCTATGGTGAAAAAGGAAATATCTTCCGTTCAAAACTGGAAAGAAGCTTTCTGAGAAACTGCTCTGTGTTCTGTTAATTCATCTCACAGAGTTACATCTTTCCCTTCAAGAAGCCTTTCGCTAAGGCTGTTCTTGTGGAATTGGCAAAGGGATATTTGGAAGCCCATAGAGGGCTATGGTGAAAAAGGAAATATCTTCCGTTCAAAACTGGAAAGAAGCTTTCTGAGAAACTGCTCTGTGTTCTGTTAATTCATCTCACAGAGTTACATCTTTCCCTTCAAGAAGCCTTTCGCTAAGGCTGTTCTTGTGGAATTGGCAAAGGGATATTTGGAAGCCCATAGAGGGCTACGGTGAAAAAGGAAATATCTTCCGTTCCAAATTGAAAAGAAGCTTTCTGAGAAACTGCTCTGTGTTCTGTTAATTCATCTCACAGAGTTACATCTTTCCCTTCAAGAAGCCTTTCGCTAAGGCTGTTCTTGTGGAATTGGCAAAGGGATATTTGGAAGCCCATAGAGGGCTATGGTGAAAAAGGAAATATCTTCCGTTCAAAACTGGAAAGAAGCTTTCTGAGAAACTGCTCTGTGTTCTGTTAATTCATCTCACAGAGTTACATCTTTCCCTTCAAGAAGCCTTTCGCTAAGGCTGTTCTTGTGGAATTGGCAAAGGGATATTTGGAAGCCCATAGAGGGCTATGGTGAAAAAGGAAATATCTTCCGTTCAAAACTGGAAAGAAGCTTTCTGAGAAACTGCTCTGTGTTCTGTTAATTCATCTCACAGAGTTACATCTTTCCCTTCAAGAAGCCTTTCGCTAAGGCTGTTCTTGTGGAATTGGCAAAGGGATATTTGGAAGCCCATAGAGGGCTATGGTGAAAAAGGAAATATCTTCCGTTCAAAACTGGAAAGAAGCTTTCTGAGAAACTGCTCTGTGTTCTGTTAATTCATCTCACAGAGTTACATCTTTCCCTTCAAGAAGCCTTTCGCTAAGGCTGTTCTTGTGGAATTGGCAAAGGGATATTTGGAAGCCCATAGAGGGCTACGGTGAAAAAGGAAATATCTTCCGTTCAAAACTGGAAAGAAGCTTTCTGAGAAACTGCTCTGTGTTCTGTTAATTCATCTCACAGAGTTACATCTTTCCCTTCAAGAAGCCTTTCGCTAAGGCTGTTCTTGTGGAATTGGCAAAGGGATATTTGGAAGCCCATAGAGGGCTATGGTGAAAAAGGAAATATCTTCCGTTCAAAACTGGAAAGAAGCTTTCTGAGAAACTGCTCTGTGTTCTGTTAATTCATCTCACAGAGTTACATCTTTCCCTTCAAGAAGCCTTTCGCTAAGGCTGTTCTTGTGGAATTGGCAAAGGGATATTTGGAAGCCCATAGAGGGCTATGGTGAAAAAGGAAATATCTTCCGTTCAAAACTGGAAAGAAGCTTTCTGAGAAACTGCTCTGTGTTCTGTTAATTCATCTCACAGAGTTACATCTTTCCCTTCAAGAAGCCTTTCGCTAAGGCTGTTCTTGTGGAATTGGCAAAGGGATATTTGGAAGCCCATAGAGGGCTATGGTGAAAAAGGAAATATCTTCCGTTCAAAACTGGAAAGAAGCTTTCTGAGAAACTGCTCTGTGTTCTGTTAATTCATCTCACAGAGTTACATCTTTCCCTTCAAGAAGCCTTTCGCTAAGGCTGTTCTTGTGGAATTGGCAAAGGGATATTTGGAAGCCCATAGAGGGCTATGGTGAAAAAGGAAATATCTTCCGTTCAAAACTGGAAAGAAGCTTTCTGAGAAACTGCTCTGTGTTCTGTTAATTCATCTCACAGAGTTACATCTTTCCCTTCAAGAAGCCTTTCGCTAAGGCTGTTCTTGTGGAATTGGCAAAGGGATATTTGGAAGCCCATAGAGGGCTACGGTGAAAAAGGAAATATCTTCCGTTCAAAACTGGAAAGAAGCTTTCTGAGAAACTGCTCTGTGTTCTGTTAATTCATCTCACAGAGTTACATCTTTCCCTTCAAGAAGCCTTTCGCTAAGGCTGTTCTTGTGGAATTGGCAAAGGGATATTTGGAAGCCCATAGAGGGCTACGGTGAAAAAGGAAATATCTTCCGTTCAAAACTGGAAAGAAGCTTTCTGAGAAACTGCTCTGTGTTCTGTTAATTCATCTCACAGAGTTACATCTTTCCCTTCAAGAAGCCTTTCGCTAAGGCTGTTCTTGTGGAATTGGCAAAGGGATATTTGGAAGCCCATAGAGGGCTATGGTGAAAAAGGAAATATCTTCCGTTCAAAACTGGAAAGAAGCTTTCTGAGAAACTGCTCTGTGTTCTGTTAATTCATCTCACAGAGTTACATCTTTCCCTTCAAGAAGCCTTTCGCTAAGGCTGTTCTTGTGGAATTGGCAAAGGGATATTTGGAAGCCCATAGAGGGCTACGGTGAAAAAGGAAATATCTTCCGTTCCAAACTGGAAAGAAGCTTTCTGAGAAACTGCTCTGTGTTCTGTTAATTCATCTCACAGAGTTACATCTTTCCCTTCAAGAAGCCTTTCGCTAAGGCTGTTCTTGTGGAATTGGCAAAGGGATATTTGGAAGCCCATAGAGGGCTATGGTGAAAAAGGAAATATCTTCCGTTCAAAACTGGAAAGAAGCTTTCTGAGAAACTGCTCTGTGTTCTGTTAATTCATCTCACAGAGTTACATCTTTCCCTTCAAGAAGCCTTTCGCTAAGGCTGTTCTTGTGGAATTGGCAAAGGGATATTTGGAAGCCCGTAGAGGGCTATGGTGAAAAAGGAAATATCTTCCGTTCAAAACTGGAAAGAAGCTTTCTGAGAAACTGCTCTGTGTTCTGTTAATTCATCTCACAGAGTTACATCTTTCCCTTCAAGAAGCCTTTCGCTAAGGATGTTCTTGTGGAATTGGCAAAGGGATATTTGGAAGCCCATAGAGGGCTATGGAGAAAAAGGAAATATCTTCCGTTCAAAACTGGAAAGAAGCTTTCTGAGAAACTGCTCTGTGTTCTGTTAATTCATCTCACAGAGTTACATCTTTCCCTTCAAGAAGCCTTTCGCTAAGGCTGTTCTTGTGGAATTGGCAAAGGGATATTTGGAAGCCCATAGAGGGCTATGGTGAAAAAGGAAATATCTTCCGTTCAAAACTGGAAAGAAGCTTTCTGAGAAACTGCTCTGTGTTCTGTTAATTCATCTGACAGAGTTACATCTTTCCCTTCAAGAAGCCTTTCGCTAAGGCTGTTCTTGTGGAATTGGCAAAGGGATATTTGGAAGCCCATAGAGGGCTATGGTGAAAAAGGAAATATCTTCCGTTCAAAACTGGAAAGAAGCTTTCTGAGAAACTGCTCTGTGTTCTGTTAATTCATCTCACAGAGTTACATCTTTCCCTTCAAGAAGCCTTTCGCTAAGGCTGTTCTTGTGGAATTGGCAAAGGGATATTTGGAAGCCCATAGAGGGCTATGGTGAAAAAGGAAATATCTTCCGTTCAAAACTGGAAAGAAGCTTTCTGAGAAACTGCTCTGTGTTCTGTTAATTCATCTCACAGAGTTACATCTTTCCCTTCAAGAAGCCTTTCGCTAAGGCTGTTCTTGTGGAATTGGCAAAGGGATATTTGGAAGCCCATAGAGGGCTATGGTGAAAAAGGAAATATCTTCCGTTCAAAACTGGAAAGAAGCTTTCTGAGAAACTGCTCTGTGTTCTGTTAATTCATCTCACAGAGTTACATCTTTCCCTTCAAGAAGCCTTTCGCTAAGGCTGTTCTTGTGGAATTGGCAAAGGGATATTTGGAAGCCCATAGAGGGCTATGGTGAAAAAGGAAATATCTTCCGTTCAAAACTGGAAAGAAGCTTTCTGAGAAACTGCTCTGTGTTCTGTTAATTCATCTCACAGAGTTACATCTTTCCCTTCAAGAAGCCTTTCGCTAAGGCTGTTCTTGTGGAATTGGCAAAGGGATATTTGGAAGCCCATAGAGGGCTATGGTGAAAAAGGAAATATCTTCCGTTCAAAACTGGAAAGAAGCTTTCTGAGAAACTGCTCTGTGTTCTGTTAATTCATCTCACAGAGTTACATCTTTCCCTTCAAGAAGCCTTTCGCTAAGGCTGTTCTTGTGGAATTGGCAAAGGGATATTTGGAAGCCCATAGAGGGCTATGGTGAAAAAGGAAATATCTTCCGTTCAAAACTGGAAAGAAGCTTTCTGAGAAACTGCTCTGTGTTCTGTTAATTCATCTCACAGAGTTACATCTTTCCCTTCAAGAAGCCTTTCGCTAAGGCTGTTCTTGTGGAATTGGCAAAGGGATATTTGGAAGCCCATAGAGGGCTATGGTGAAAAAGGAAATATCTTCCGTTCAAAACTGGAAAGAAGCTTTCTGAGAAACTGCTCTGTGTTCTGTTAATTCATCTCACAGAGTTACATCTTTCCCTTCAAGAAGCCTTTCGCTAAGGCTGTTCTTGTGGAATTGGCAAAGGGATATTTGGAAGCCCATAGAGGGCTATGGTGAAAAAGGAAATATCTTCCGTTCAAAACTGGAAAGAAGCTTTCTGAGAAACTGCTCTGTGTTCTGTTAATTCATCTCACAGAGTTACATCTTTCCCTTCAAGAAGCCTTTCGCTAAGGCTGTTCTTGTGGAATTGGCAAAGGGATATTTGGAAGCCCATAGAGGGCTACGGTGAAAAAGGAAATATCTTCCGTTCAAAACTGGAAAGAAGCTTTCTGAGAAACTGCTCTGTGTTCTGTTAATTCATCTCACAGAGTTACATCTTTCCCTTCAAGAAGCCTTTCGCTAAGGCTGTTCTTGTGGAATTGGCAAAGGGATATTTGGAAGCCCATAGAGGGCTATGGTGAAAAAGGAAATATCTTCCGTTCAAAACTGGAAAGAAGCTTTCTGAGAAACTGCTCTGTGTTCTGTTAATTCATCTCACAGAGTTACATCTTTCCCTTCAAGAAGCCTTTCGCTAAGGCTGTTCTTGTGGAATTGGCAAAGGGATATTTGGAAGCCCATAGAGGGCTATGGTGAAAAAGGAAATATCTTCCGTTCAAAACTGGAAAGAAGCTTTCTGAGAAACTGCTCTGTGTTCTGTTAATTCATCTCACAGAGTTACATCTTTCCCTTCAAGAAGCCTTTCGCTAAGGCTGTTCTTGTGGAATTGGCAAAGGGATATTTGGAAGCCCATAGAGGGCTATGGTGAAAAAGGAAATATCTTCCGTTCAAAACTGGAAAGAAGCTTTCTGAGAAACTGCTCTGTGTTCTGTTAATTCATCTCACAGAGTTACATCTTTCCCTTCAAGAAGCCTTTCGCTAAGGCTGTTCTTGTGGAATTGGCAAAGGGATATTTGGAAGCCCATAGAGGGCTACGGTGAAAAAGGAAATATCTTCCGTTCAAAACTGGAAAGAAGCTTTCTGAGAAACTGCTCTGTGTTCTGTTAATTCATCTCACAGAGTTACATCTTTCCCTTCAAGAAGCCTTTCGCTAAGGCTGTTCTTGTGGAATTGGCAAAGGGATATTTGGAAGCCCATAGAGGGCTATGGTGAAAAAGGAAATATCTTCCGTTCAAAACTGGAAAGAAGCTTTCTGAGAAACTGCTCTGTGTTCTGTTAATTCATCTCACAGAGTTACATCTTTCCCTTCAAGAAGCCTTTCGCTAAGGCTGTTCTTGTGGAATTGGCAAAGGGATATTTGGAAGCCCGTAGAGGGCTATGGTGAAAAAGGAAATATCTTCCGTTCAAAACTGGAAAGAAGCTTTCTGAGAAACTGCTCTGTGTTCTGTTAATTCATCTCTCAGAGTTACATCTTTCCCTTCAAGAAGCCTTTCGCTAAGGCTGTTCTTGTGGAATTGGCAAAGGGATATTTGGAAGCCCATAGAGGGCTATGGTGAAAAAGGAAATATCTTCCGTTCAAAACTGGAAAGAAGCTTTCTGAGAAACTGCTCTGTGTTCTGTTAATTCATCTCTCAGAGTTACATCTTTCCCTTCAAGAAGCCTTTCGCTAAGGCTGTTCTTGTGGAATTGGCAAAGGGATATTTGGAAGCCCATAGAGGGCTATGGTGAAAAAGGAAATATCTTCCGTTCAAAACTGGAAAGAAGCTTTCTGAGAAACTGCTCTGTGTTCTGTTAATTCATCTCACAGAGTTACATCTTTCCCTTCAAGAAGCCTTTCGCTAAGGCTGTTCTTGTGGAATTGGCAAAGGGATATTTGGAAGCCCATAGAGGGCTATGGTGAAAAAGGAAATATCTTCCGTTCAAAACTGGAAAGAAGCTTTCTGAGAAACTGCTCTGTGTTCTGTTAATTCATCTCACAGAGTTACATCTTTCCCTTCAAGAAGCCTTTCGCTAAGGCTGTTCTTGTGGAATTGGCAAAGGGATATTTGGAAGCCCATAGAGGGCTACGGTGAAAAAGGAAATATCTTCCGTTCCAAATTGAAAAGAAGCTTTCTGAGAAACTGCTCTGTGTTCTGTTAATTCATCTCACAGAGTTACATCTTTCCCTTCAAGAAGCCTTTCGCTAAGGCTGTTCTTGTGGAATTGGCAAAGGGATATTTGGAAGCCCATAGAGGGCTATGGTGAAAAAGGAAATATCTTCCGTTCAAAACTGGAAAGAAGCTTTCTGAGAAACTGCTCTGTGTTCTGTTAATTCATCTCACAGAGTTACATCTTTCCCTTCAAGAAGCCTTTCGCTAAGGCTGTTCTTGTGGAATTGGCAAAGGGATATTTGGAAGCCCATAGAGGGCTATGGTGAAAAAGGAAATATCTTCCGTTCAAAACTGGAAAGAAGCTTTCTGAGAAACTGCTCTGTGTTCTGTTAATTCATCTCACAGAGTTACATCTTTCCCTTCAAGAAGCCTTTCGCTAAGGCTGTTCTTGTGGAATTGGCAAAGGGATATTTGGAAGCCCATAGAGGGCTATGGTGAAAAAGGAAATATCTTCCGTTCAAAACTGGAAAGAAGCTTTCTGAGAAACTGCTCTGTGTTCTGTTAATTCATCTCACAGAGTTACATCTTTCCCTTCAAGAAGCCTTTCGCTAAGGCTGTTCTTGTGGAATTGGCAAAGGGATATTTGGAAGCCCATAGAGGGCTACGGTGAAAAAGGAAATATCTTCCGTTCAAAACTGGAAAGAAGCTTTCTGAGAAACTGCTCTGTGTTCTGTTAATTCATCTCACAGAGTTACATCTTTCCCTTCAAGAAGCCTTTCGCTAAGGCTGTTCTTGTGGAATTGGCAAAGGGATATTTGGAAGCCCATAGAGGGCTATGGTGAAAAAGGAAATATCTTCCGTTCAAAACTGGAAAGAAGCTTTCTGAGAAACTGCTCTGTGTTCTGTTAATTCATCTCACAGAGTTACATCTTTCCCTTCAAGAAGCCTTTCGCTAAGGCTGTTCTTGTGGAATTGGCAAAGGGATATTTGGAAGCCCATAGAGGGCTATGGTGAAAAAGGAAATATCTTCCGTTCAAAACTGGAAAGAAGCTTTCTGAGAAACTGCTCTGTGTTCTGTTAATTCATCTCACAGAGTTACATCTTTCCCTTCAAGAAGCCTTTCGCTAAGGCTGTTCTTGTGGAATTGGCAAAGGGATATTTGGAAGCCCATAGAGGGCTATGGTGAAAAAGGAAATATCTTCCGTTCAAAACTGGAAAGAAGCTTTCTGAGAAACTGCTCTGTGTTCTGTTAATTCATCTCACAGAGTTACATCTTTCCCTTCAAGAAGCCTTTCGCTAAGGCTGTTCTTGTGGAATTGGCAAAGGGATATTTGGAAGCCCATAGAGGGCTATGGTGAAAAAGGAAATATCTTCCGTTCAAAACTGGAAAGAAGCTTTCTGAGAAACTGCTCTGTGTTCTGTTAATTCATCTCACAGAGTTACATCTTTCCCTTCAAGAAGCCTTTCGCTAAGGCTGTTCTTGTGGAATTGGCAAAGGGATATTTGGAAGCCCATAGAGGGCTACGGTGAAAAAGGAAATATCTTCCGTTCAAAACTGGAAAGAAGCTTTCTGAGAAACTGCTCTGTGTTCTGTTAATTCATCTCACAGAGTTACATCTTTCCCTTCAAGAAGCCTTTCGCTAAGGCTGTTCTTGTGGAATTGGCAAAGGGATATTTGGAAGCCCATAGAGGGCTACGGTGAAAAAGGAAATATCTTCCGTTCAAAACTGGAAAGAAGCTTTCTGAGAAACTGCTCTGTGTTCTGTTAATTCATCTCACAGAGTTACATCTTTCCCTTCAAGAAGCCTTTCGCTAAGGCTGTTCTTGTGGAATTGGCAAAGGGATATTTGGAAGCCCATAGAGGGCTATGGTGAAAAAGGAAATATCTTCCGTTCAAAACTGGAAAGAAGCTTTCTGAGAAACTGCTCTGTGTTCTGTTAATTCATCTCACAGAGTTACATCTTTCCCTTCAAGAAGCCTTTCGCTAAGGCTGTTCTTGTGGAATTGGCAAAGGGATATTTGGAAGCCCATAGAGGGCTACGGTGAAAAAGGAAATATCTTCCGTTCCAAACTGGAAAGAAGCTTTCTGAGAAACTGCTCTGTGTTCTGTTAATTCATCTCACAGAGTTACATCTTTCCCTTCAAGAAGCCTTTCGCTAAGGCTGTTCTTGTGGAATTGGCAAAGGGATATTTGGAAGCCCATAGAGGGCTATGGTGAAAAAGGAAATATCTTCCGTTCAAAACTGGAAAGAAGCTTTCTGAGAAACTGCTCTGTGTTCTGTTAATTCATCTCACAGAGTTACATCTTTCCCTTCAAGAAGCCTTTCGCTAAGGCTGTTCTTGTGGAATTGGCAAAGGGATATTTGGAAGCCCATAGAGGGCTATGGTGAAAAAGGAAATATCTTCCGTTCAAAACTGGAAAGAAGCTTTCTGAGAAACTGCTCTGTGTTCTGTTAATTCATCTCACAGAGTTACATCTTTCCCTTCAAGAAGCCTTTCGCTAAGGCTGTTCTTGTGGAATTGGCAAAGGGATATTTGGAAGCCCATAGAGGGCTATGGAGAAAAAGGAAATATCTTCCGTTCAAAACTGGAAAGAAGCTTTCTGAGAAACTGCTCTGTGTTCTGTTAATTCATCTCACAGAGTTACATCTTTCCCTTCAAGAAGCCTTTCGCTAAGGCTGTTCTTGTGGAATTGGCAAAGGGATATTTGGAAGCCCATAGAGGGCTATGGTGAAAAAGGAAATATCTTCCGTTCAAAACTGGAAAGAAGCTTTCTGAGAAACTGCTCTGTGTTCTGTTAATTCATCTGACAGAGTTACATCTTTCCCTTCAAGAAGCCTTTCGCTAAGGCTGTTCTTGTGGAATTGGCAAAGGGATATTTGGAAGCCCATAGAGGGCTATGGTGAAAAAGGAAATATCTTCCGTTCAAAACTGGAAAGAAGCTTTCTGAGAAACTGCTCTGTGTTCTGTTAATTCATCTCACAGAGTTACATCTTTCCCTTCAAGAAGCCTTTCGCTAAGGCTGTTCTTGTGGAATTGGCAAAGGGATATTTGGAAGCCCATAGAGGGCTATGGTGAAAAAGGAAATATCTTCCGTTCAAAACTGGAAAGAAGCTTTCTGAGAAACTGCTCTGTGTTCTGTTAATTCATCTCACAGAGTTACATCTTTCCCTTCAAGAAGCCTTTCGCTAAGGCTGTTCTTGTGGAATTGGCAAAGGGATATTTGGAAGCCCATAGAGGGCTATGGTGAAAAAGGAAATATCTTCCGTTCAAAACTGGAAAGAAGCTTTCTGAGAAACTGCTCTGTGTTCTGTTAATTCATCTCACAGAGTTACATCTTTCCCTTCAAGAAGCCTTTCGCTAAGGCTGTTCTTGTGGAATTGGCAAAGGGATATTTGGAAGCCCATAGAGGGCTATGGTGAAAAAGGAAATATCTTCCGTTCAAAACTGGAAAGAAGCTTTCTGAGAAACTGCTCTGTGTTCTGTTAATTCATCTCACAGAGTTACATCTTTCCCTTCAAGAAGCCTTTCGCTAAGGCTGTTCTTGTGGAATTGGCAAAGGGATATTTGGAAGCCCATAGAGGGCTATGGTGAAAAAGGAAATATCTTCCGTTCAAAACTGGAAAGAAGCTTTCTGAGAAACTGCTCTGTGTTCTGTTAATTCATCTCACAGAGTTACATCTTTCCCTTCAAGAAGCCTTTCGCTAAGGCTGTTCTTGTGGAATTGGCAAAGGGATATTTGGAAGCCCATAGAGGGCTATGGTGAAAAAGGAAATATCTTCCGTTCAAAACTGGAAAGAAGCTTTCTGAGAAACTGCTCTGTGTTCTGTTAATTCATCTCACAGAGTTACATCTTTCCCTTCAAGAAGCCTTTCGCTAAGGCTGTTCTTGTGGAATTGGCAAAGGGATATTTGGAAGCCCATAGAGGGCTATGGTGAAAAAGGAAATATCTTCCGTTCAAAACTGGAAAGAAGCTTTCTGAGAAACTGCTCTGTGTTCTGTTAATTCATCTCACAGAGTTACATCTTTCCCTTCAAGAAGCCTTTCGCTAAGGCTGTTCTTGTGGAATTGGCAAAGGGATATTTGGAAGCCCATAGAGGGCTATGGTGAAAAAGGAAATATCTTCCGTTCAAAACTGGAAAGAAGCTTTCTGAGAAACTGCTCTGTGTTCTGTTAATTCATCTCACAGAGTTACATCTTTCCCTTCAAGAAGCCTTTCGCTAAGGCTGTTCTTGTGGAATTGGCAAAGGGATATTTGGAAGCCCATAGAGGGCTATGGTGAAAAAGGAAATATCTTCCGTTCAAAACTGGAAAGAAGCTTTCTGAGAAACTGCTCTGTGTTCTGTTCATTCATCTCACAGAGTTACATCTTTCCCTTCAAGAAGCCTTTCGCTAAGGCTGTTCTTGTGGAATTGGCAAAGGGATATTTGGAAGCCCATAGAGGGCTATGGTGAAAAAGGAAATATCTTCCGTTCAAAACTGGAAAGAAGCTTTCTGAGAAACTGCTCTGTGTTCTGTTAATTCATCTCACAGAGTTACATCTTTCCCTTCAAGAAGCCTTTCGCTAAGGCTGTTCTTGTGGAATTGGCAAAGGGATATTTGGAAGCCCATAGAGGGCTATGGTGAAAAAGGAAATATCTTCCGTTCAAAACTGGAAAGAAGCTTTCTGAGAAACTGCTCTGTGTTCTGTTAATTCATCTCACAGAGTTACATCTTTCCCTTCAAGAAGCCTTTCGCTAAGGCTGTTCTTGTGGAATTGGCAAAGGGATATTTGGAAGCCCATAGAGGGCTATGGTGAAAAAGGAAATATCTTCCGTTCAAAACTGGAAAGAAGCTTTCTGAGAAACTGCTCTGTGTTCTGTTAATTCATCTCACAGAGTTACATCTTTCCCTTCAAGAAGCCTTTCGCTAAGGCTGTTCTTGTGGAATTGGCAAAGGGATATTTGGAAGCCCATAGAGGGCTATGGTGAAAAAGGAAATATCTTCCGTTCAAAACTGGAAAGAAGCTTTCTGAGAAACTGCTCTGTGTTCTGTTAATTCATCTCACAGAGTTACATCTTTCCCTTCAAGAAGCCTTTCGCTAAGGCTGTTCTTGTGGAATTGGGAAAGGGATACTTGGAAGCTCATAGAGGGCTATGGTGAAAAAGGAAATATCTTCCGTTCAAAACTGGAAAGAAGCTTTCTGAGAAACTGCTCTGTGTTCTGTTAATTCATCTCACAGAGTTACATCTTTCCCTTCAAGAAGCCTTTCGCTAAGGCTGTTCTTGTGGAATTGGCAAAGGGATATTTGGAAGCCCATAGAGGGCTATGGTGAAAAAGGAAATATCTTCCGTTCAAAACTGGAAAGAAGCTTTCTGAGAAACTGCTCTGTGTTCTGTTAATTCATCTCACAGAGTTACATCTTTCCCTTCAAGAAGCCTTTCGCTAAGGCTGTTCTTGTGGAATTGGCAAAGGGATATTTGGAAGCCCATAGAGGGCTATGGTGAAAAAGGAAATATCTTCCGTTCAAAACTGGAAAGAAGCTTTCTGAGAAACTGCTCTGTGTTCTGTTAATTCATCTCACAGAGTTACATCTTTCCCTTCAAGAAGCCTTTCGCTAAGGCTGTTCTTGTGGAATTGGCAAAGGGATATTTGGAAGCCCATAGAGGGCTATGGTGAAAAAGGAAATATCTTCCGTTCAAAACTGGAAGGAAGCTTTCTGAGAAACTGCTCTGTGGTCTGTTAATTCATCTCACAGAGTTACATCTTTCCCTTCAAGAAGCCTTTCGCTAAGGCTGTTCTTGTGGAATTGGCAAAGGGATATTTGGAAGCCCATAGAGGGCTATGGTGAAAAAGGAAATATCTTCCGTTCAAAACTGGAAAGAAGCTTTCTGAGAAACTGCTCTGTGTTCTGTTAATTCATCTCACAGAGTTACATCTTTCCCTTCAAGAAGCCTTTCGCTAAGGCTGTTCTTGTGGAATTGGCAAAGGGATATTTGGAAGCCCATAGAGGGCTATGGTGAAAAAGGAAATATCTTCCGTTCAAAACTGGAAAGAAGCTTTCTGAGAAACTGCTCTGTGTTCTGTTAATTCATCTCACAGAGTTACATCTTTCCCTTCAAGAAGCCTTTCGCTAAGGCTGTTCTTGTGGAATTGGCAAAGGGATATTTGGAAGCCCATAGAGGGCTATGGTGAAAAAGGAAATATCTTCCGTTCAAAACTGGAAAGAAGCTTTCTGAGAAACTGCTCTGTGTTCTGTTAATTCATCTCACAGAGTTACATCTTTCCCTTCAAGAAGCCTTTCGCTAAGGCTGTTCTTGTGGAATTGGCAAAGGGATATTTGGAAGCCCATAGAGGGCTATGGTGAAAAAGGAAATATCTTCCGTTCAAAACTGGAAGGAAGCTTTCTGAGAAACTGCTCTGTGTTCTGTTAATTCATCTCACAGAGTTACATCTTTCCCTTCAAGAAGCCTTTCGCTAAGGCTGTTCTTGTGGAATTGGCAAAGGGATATTTGGAAGCCCATAGAGGGCTATGGTGAAAAAGGAAATATCTTCCGTTCAAAACTGGAAAGAAGCTTTCTGAGAAACTGCTCTGTGTTCTGTTAATTCATCTCACAGAGTTACATCTTTCCCTTCAAGAAGCCTTTCGCTAAGGCTGTTCTTGTGGAATTGGCAAAGGGATATTTGGAAGCCCATAGAGGGCTATGGTGAAAAAGGAAATATCTTCCGTTCAAAACTGGAAAGAAGCTTTCTGAGAAACTGCTCTGTGTTCTGTTAATTCATCTCACAGAGTTACATCTTTCCCTTCAAGAAGCCTTTCTCTAAAGCTGTTCTTGTGGAATTGGCAAAGGGATATTTGGAAGCCCATAGAGGGCTATGGTGAAAAAGGAAATATCTTCCGTTCAAAACTGGAAAGAAGCTTTCTGAGAAACTGCTCTGTGTTCTGTTAATTCATCTCACAGAGTTACATCTTTCCCTTCAAGAAGCCTTTCGCTAAGGCTGTTCTTGTGGAATTGGCAAAGGGATATTTGGAAGCCCATAGAGGGCTATGGTGAAAAAGGAAATATCTTCCGTTCAAAACTGGAAAGAAGCTTTCTGAGAAACTGCTCTGTGTTCTGTTAATTCATCTCACAGAGTTACATCTTTCCCTTCAAGAAGCCTTTCGCTAAGGCTGTTCTTGTGGAATTGGCAAAGGGATATTTGGAAGCCCATAGAGGGCTATGGTGAAAAAGGAAATATCTTCCGTTCAAAACTGGAAAGAAGCATTCTGAGAAACTGCTCTGTGTTCTGTTAATTCATCTCACAGAGTTACATCTTTCCCTTCAAGAAGCCTTTCGCTAAGGCTGTTCTTGTGGAATTGGCAAAGGGATATTTGGAAGCCCATAGAGGGCTATGGTGAAAAAGGAAATATCTTCCGTTCAAAACTGTAAAGAAGCTTTCTGAGAAACTGCTCTGTGTTCTGTTAATTCATCTCACAGAGTTACATCTTTCCCTTCAAGAAGCCTTTCGCTAAGGCTGTTCTTGTGGAATTGGCAAAGGGATATTTGGAAGCCCATAGAGGGCTACGGTGAAAAAGGAAATATCTTCCGTTCAAAACTGGAAAGAAGCTTTCTGAGAAACTGCTCTGTGTTCTGTTAATTCATCTCACAGAGTTACATCTTTCCCTTCAAGAAGCCTTTCGCTAAGGCTGTTCTTGTGGAATTGGCAAAGGGATATTTGGAAGCCCATAGAGGGCTATGGTGAAAAAGGAAATATCTTCCGTTCAAAACTGGAAAGAAGCTTTCTGAGAAACTGCTCTGTGTTCTGTTAATTCATCTCACAGAGTTACATCTTTCCCTTCAAGAAGCCTTTCGCTAAGGCTGTTCTTGTGGAATTGGCAAAGGGATATTTGGAAGCCCATAGAGGGCTACGGTGAAAAAGGAAATATCTTCCGTTCAAAACTGGAAAGAAGCTTTCTGAGAAACTGCTCTGTGTTCTGTTAATTCATCTCACAGAGTTACATCTTTCCCTTCAAGAAGCCTTTCGCTAAGGCTGTTCTTGTGGAATTGGCAAAGGGATATTTGGAAGCCCATAGAGGGCTATGGTGAAAAAGGAAATATCTTCCGTTCAAAACTGGAAAGAAGCTTTCTGAGAAACTGCTCTGTGTTCTGTTAATTCATCTCACAGAGTTACATCTTTCCCTTCAAGAAGCCTTTCGCTAAGGCTGTTCTTGTGGAATTGGCAAAGGGATATTTGGAAGCCCATAGAGGGCTATGGTGAAAAAGGAAATATCTTCCGTTCAAAACTGGAAAGAAGCTTTCTGAGAAACTGCTCTGTGTTCTGTTAATTCATCTCACAGAGTTACATCTTTCCCTTCAAGAAGCCTTTCGCTAAGGCTGTTCTTGTGGAATTGGCAAAGGGATATTTGGAAGCCCATAGAGGGCTATGGTGAAAAAGGAAATATCTTCCGTTCAAAACTGGAAAGAAGCTTTCTGAGAAACTGCTCTGTGTTCTGTTAATTCATCTCACAGAGTTACATCTTTCCCTTCAAGAAGCCTTTCGCTAAGGCTGTTCTTGTGGAATTGGCAAAGGGATATTTGGAAGCCCATAGAGGGCTATGGTGAAAAAGGAAATATCTTCCGTTCAAAACTGGAAAGAAGCTTTCTGAGAAACTGCTCTGTGTTCTGTTCATTCATCTCACAGAGTTACATCTTTCCCTTCAAGAAGCCTTTCGCTAAGGCTGTTCTTGTGGAATTGGCAAAGGGATATTTGGAAGCCCATAGAGGGCTATGGTGAAAAAGGAAATATCTTCCGTTCAAAACTGGAAAGAAGCTTTCTGAGAAACTGCTCTGTGTTCTGTTAATTCATCTCACAGAGTTACATCTTTCCCTTCAAGAAGCCTTTCGCTAAGGCTGTTCTTGTGGAATTGGCAAAGGGATATTTGGAAGCCCATAGAGGGCTATGGTGAAAAAGGAAATATCTTCCGTTCAAAACTGGAAAGAAGCTTTCTGAGAAACTGCTCTGTGTTCTGTTAATTCATCTCACAGAGTTACATCTTTCCCTTCAAGAAGCCTTTCGCTAAGGCTGTTCTTGTGGAATTGGCAAAGGGATATTTGGAAGCCCATAGAGGGCTATGGTGAAAAAGGAAATATCTTCCGTTCAAAACTGGAAAGAAGCTTTCTGAGAAACTGCTCTGTGTTCTGTTAATTCATCTCACAGAGTTACATCTTTCCCTTCAAGAAGCCTTTCGCTAAGGCTGTTCTTGTGGAATTGGCAAAGGGATATTTGGAAGCCCATAGAGGGCTATGGTGAAAAAGGAAATATCTTCCGTTCAAAACTGGAAAGAAGCTTTCTGAGAAACTGCTCTGTGTTCTGTTAATTCATCTCACAGAGTTACATCTTTCCCTTCAAGAAGCCTTTCGCTAAGGCTGTTCTTGTGGAATTGGCAAAGGGATATTTGGAAGCCCATAGAGGGCTACGGTGAAAAAGGAAATATCTTCCGTTCAAAACTGGAAAGAAGCTTTCTGAGAAACTGCTCTGTGTTCTGTTAATTCATCTCACAGAGTTACATCTTTCCCTTCAAGAAGCCTTTCGCTAAGGCTGTTCTTGTGGAATTGGCAAAGGGATATTTGGAAGCCCATAGAGGGCTATGGTGAAAAAGGAAATATCTTCCGTTCAAAACTGGAAAGAAGCTTTCTGAGAAACTGCTCTGTGTTCTGTTAATTCATCTCACAGAGTTACATCTTTCCCTTCAAGAAGCCTTTCGCTAAGGCTGTTCTTGTGGAATTGGCAAAGGGATATTTGGAAGCCCATAGAGGGCTATGGTGAAAAAGGAAATATCTTCCGTTCAAAACTGGAAAGAAGCTTTCTGAGAAACTGCTCTGTGTTCTGTTAATTCATCTCACAGAGTTACATCTTTCCCTTCAAGAAGCCTTTCGCTAAGGCTGTTCTTGTGGAATTGGCAAAGGGATATTTGGAAGCCCATAGAGGGCTATGGTGAAAAAGGAAATATCTTCCGTTCAAAACTGGAAAGAAGCTTTCTGAGAAACTGCTCTGTGTTCTGTTAATTCATCTCACAGAGTTACATCTTTCCCTTCAAGAAGCCTTTCGCTAAGGCTGTTCTTGTGGAATTGGCAAAGGGATATTTGGAAGCCCATAGAGGGCTATGGTGAAAAAGGAAATATCTTCCGTTCAAAACTGGAAAGAAGCTTTCTGAGAAACTGCTCTGTGTTCTGTTAATTCATCTCACAGAGTTACATCTTTCCCTTCAAGAAGCCTTTCGCTAAGGCTGTTCTTGTGGAATTGGCAAAGGGATATTTGGAAGCCCATAGAGGGCTATGGTGAAAAAGGAAATATCTTCCGTTCAAAACTGGAAAGAAGCTTTCTGAGAAACTGCTGGGTGTTCTGTTAATTCATCTCACAGAGTTACATCTTTCCCTTCAAGAAGCCTTTCGCTAAGGCTGTTCTTGTGGAATTGGCAAAGGGATATTTGGAAGCCCATAGAGGGCTATGGTGAAAAAGGAAATATCTTCCGTTCAAAACTGGAAAGAAGCTTTCTGAGAAACTGCTCTGTGTTCTGTTAATTCATCTGACAGAGTTACATCTTTCCCTTCAAGAAGCCTTTCGCTAAGGCTGTTCTTGTGGAATTGGCAAAGGGATATTTGGAAGCCCATAGAGGGCTATGGTGAAAAAGGAAATATCTTCCGTTCAAAACTGGAAAGAAGCTTTCTGAGAAACTGCTCTGTGTTCTGTTAATTCATCTCACAGAGTTACATCTTTCCCTTCAAGAAGCCTTTCGCTAAGGCTGTTCTTGTGGAATTGGCAAAGGGATATTTGGAAGCCCATAGAGGGCTATGGTGAAAAAGGAAATATCTTCCGTTCAAAACTGGAAAGAAGCTTTCTGAGAAACTGCTCTGTGTTCTGTTAATTCATCTCACAGAGTTACATCTTTCCCTTCAAGAAGCCTTTCGCTAAGGCTGTTCTTGTGGAATTGGGAAAGGGATACTTGGAAGCTCATAGAGGGCTATGGTGAAAAAGGAAATATCTTCCGTTCAAAACTGGAAAGAAGCTTTCTGAGAAACTGCTCTGTGTTCTGTTAATTCATCTCACAGAGTTACATCTTTCCCTTCAAGAAGCCTTTCGCTAAGGCTGTTCTTGTGGAATTGGCAAAGGGATATTTGGAAGCCCATAGAGGGCTATGGTGAAAAAGGAAATATCTTCCGTTCAAAACTGGAAAGAAGCTTTCTGAGAAACTGCTCTGTGTTCTGTTAATTCATCTCACAGAGTTACATCTTTCCCTTCAAGAAGCCTTTCGCTAAGGCTGTTCTTGTGGAATTGGCAAAGGGATATTTGGAAGCCCATAGAGGGCTATGGTGAAAAAGGAAATATCTTCCGTTCAAAACTGGAAAGAAGCTTTCTGAGAAACTGCTCTGTGTTCTGTTAATTCATCTCACAGAGTTACATCTTTCCCTTCAAGAAGCCTTTCGCTAAGGCTGTTCTTGTGGAATTGGCAAAGGGATATTTGGAAGCCCATAGAGGGCTATGGTGAAAAAGGAAATATCTTCCGTTCAAAACTGGAAGGAAGCTTTCTGAGAAACTGCTCTGTGGTCTGTTAATTCATCTCACAGAGTTACATCTTTCCCTTCAAGAAGCCTTTCGCTAAGGCTGTTCTTGTGGAATTGGCAAAGGGATATTTGGAAGCCCATAGAGGGCTATGGTGAAAAAGGAAATATCTTCCGTTCAAAACTGGAAAGAAGCTTTCTGAGAAACTGCTCTGTGTTCTGTTAATTCATCTCACAGAGTTACATCTTTCCCTTCAAGAAGCCTTTCGCTAAGGCTGTTCTTGTGGAATTGGCAAAGGGATATTTGGAAGCCCATAGAGGGCTATGGTGAAAAAGGAAATATCTTCCGTTCAAAACTGGAAAGAAGCTTTCTGAGAAACTGCTCTGTGTTCTGTTAATTCATCTCACAGAGTTACATCTTTCCCTTCAAGAAGCCTTTCGCTAAGGCTGTTCTTGTGGAATTGGCAAAGGGATATTTGGAAGCCCATAGAGGGCTATGGTGAAAAAGGAAATATCTTCCGTTCAAAACTGGAAAGAAGCTTTCTGAGAAACTGCTCTGTGTTCTGTTAATTCATCTCACAGAGTTACATCTTTCCCTTCAAGAAGCCTTTCGCTAAGGCTGTTCTTGTGGAATTGGCAAAGGGATATTTGGAAGCCCATAGAGGGCTATGGTGAAAAAGGAAATATCTTCCGTTCAAAACTGGAAGGAAGCTTTCTGAGAAACTGCTCTGTGTTCTGTTAATTCATCTCACAGAGTTACATCTTTCCCTTCAAGAAGCCTTTCGCTAAGGCTGTTCTTGTGGAATTGGCAAAGGGATATTTGGAAGCCCATAGAGGGCTATGGTGAAAAAGGAAATATCTTCCGTTCAAAACTGGAAAGAAGCTTTCTGAGAAACTGCTCTGTGTTCTGTTAATTCATCTCACAGAGTTACATCTTTCCCTTCAAGAAGCCTTTCGCTAAGGCTGTTCTTGTGGAATTGGCAAAGGGATATTTGGAAGCCCATAGAGGGCTATGGTGAAAAAGGAAATATCTTCCGTTCAAAACTGGAAAGAAGCTTTCTGAGAAACTGCTGTGTGTTCTGTTAATTCATCTCACAGAGTTACATCTTTCCCTTCAAGAAGCCTTTCTCTAAAGCTGTTCTTGTGGAATTGGCAAAGGGATATTTGGAAGCCCATAGAGGGCTATGGTGAAAAAGGAAATATCTTCCGTTCAAAACTGGAAAGAAGCTTTCTGAGAAACTGCTCTGTGTTCTGTTAATTCATCTCACAGAGTTACATCTTTCCCTTCAAGAAGCCTTTCGCTAAGGCTGTTCTTGTGGAATTGGCAAAGGGATATTTGGAAGCCCATAGAGGGCTATGGTGAAAAAGGAAATATCTTCCGTTCAAAACTGGAAAGAAGCTTTCTGAGAAACTGCTCTGTGTTCTGTTAATTCATCTCACAGAGTTACATCTTTCCCTTCAAGAAGCCTTTCGCTAAGGCTGTTCTTGTGGAATTGGCAAAGGGATATTTGGAAGCCCATAGAGGGCTATGGTGAAAAAGGAAATATCTTCCGTTCAAAACTGGAAAGAAGCTTTCTGAGAAACTGCTCTGTGTTCTGTTAATTCATCTCACAGAGTTACATCTTTCCCTTCAAGAAGCCTTTCGCTAAGGCTGTTCTTGTGGAATTGGCAAAGGGATATTTGGAAGCCCGTAGAGGGCTATGGTGAAAAAGGAAATATCTTCCGTTCAAAACTGGAAAGAAGCTTTCTGAGAAACTGCTCTGTGTTCTGTTAATTCATCTCACAGAGTTACATCTTTCCCTTCAAGAAGCCTTTCGCTAAGGCTGTTCTTGTGGAATTGGCAAAGGGATATTTGGAAGCCCATAGAGGGCTATGGTGAAAAAGGAAATATCTTCCGTTCAAAACTGGAAAGAAGCTTTCTGAGAAACTGCTCTGTGTTCTGTTAATTCATCTCACAGAGTTACATCTTTCCCTTCAAGAAGCCTTTCGCTAAGGCTGTTCTTGTGGAATTGGCAAAGGGATATTTGGAAGCCCATAGAGGGCTATGGTGAAAAAGGAAATATCTTCCGTTCAAAACTGGAAAGAAGCTTTCTGAGAAACTGCTCTGTGTTCTGTTAATTCATCTCACAGAGTTACATCTTTCCCTTCAAGAAGCCTTTCGCTAAGGCTGTTCTTGTGGAATTGGCAAAGGGATATTTGGAAGCCCATAGAGGGCTATGGTGAAAAAGGAAATATCTTCCGTTCAAAACTGGAAAGAAGCTTTCTGAGAAACTGCTCTGTGTTCTGTTAATTCATCTCACAGAGTTACATCTATCCCTTCAAGAAGCCTTTCGCTAAGGCTGTTCTTGTGGAATTGGCAAAGGGATATTTGGAAGCCCATAGAGGGCTATGGTGAAAAAGGAAATATCTTCCGTTCAAAACTGGAAAGAAGCTTTCTGAGAAACTGCTCTGTGTTCTGTTAATTCATCTCACAGAGTTACATCTTTCCCTTCAAGAAGCCTTTCGCTAAGGCTGTTCTTGTGGAATTGGCAAAGGGATATTTGGAAGCCCATAGAGGGCTACGGTGAAAAAGGAAATATCTTCCGTTCAAAACTGGAAAGAAGCTTTCTGAGAAACTGCTCTGTGTTCTGTTAATTCATCTCACAGAGTTACATCTTTCCCTTCAAGAAGCCTTTCGCTAAGGCTGTTCTTGTGGAATTGGCAAAGGGATATTTGGAAGCCCATAGAGGGCTATGGTGAAAAAGGAAATATCTTCCGTTCAAAACTGGAAAGAAGCTTTCTGAGAAACTGCTCTGTGTTCTGTTAATTCATCTCACAGAGTTACATCTTTCCCTTCAAGAAGCCTTTCGCTAAGGCTGTTCTTGTGGAGTTGGCAAAGGGATATTTGGAAGCCCATAGAGGGCTATGGTGAAAAAGGAAATATCTTCCGTTCAAAACTGGAAAGAAGCTTTCTGAGAAACTGCTCTGTGTTCTGTTAATTCATCTCACAGAGTTACATCTTTCCCTTCAAGAAGCCTTTCGCTAAGGCTGTTCTTGTGGAATTGGCAAAGGGATATTTGGAAGCCCATAGAGGGCTATGGTGAAAAAGGAAATATCTTCCGTTCAAAACTGGAAAGAAGCTTTCTGAGAAACTGCTCTGTGTTCTGTTAATTCATCTCACAGAGTTACATCTTTCCCTTCAAGAAGCCTTTCGCTAAGGCTGTTCTTGTGGAATTGGCAAAGGGATATTTGGAAGCCCATAGAGGGCTATGGTGAAAAAGGAAATATCTTCCGTTCAAAACTGGAAAGAAGCTTTCTGAGAAACTGCTCTGTGTTCTGTTAATTCATCTCACAGAGTTACATCTTTCCCTTCAAGAAGCCTTTCGCTAAGGCTGTTCTTGTGGAATTGGCAAAGGGATATTTGGAAGCCCATAGAGGGCTATGGTGAAAAAGGAAATATCTTCCGTTCAAAACTGGAAGGAAGCTTTCTGAGAAACTGCTCTGTGGTCTGTTAATTCATCTCACAGAGTTACATCTTTCCCTTCAAGAAGCCTTTCGCTAAGGCTGTTCTTGTGGAATTGGCAAAGGGATATTTGGAAGCCCATAGAGGGCTATGGTGAAAAAGGAAATATCTTCCGTTCAAAACTGGAAAGAAGCTTTCTGAGAAACTGCTCTGTGTTCTGTTAATTCATCTCACAGAGTTACATCTTTCCCTTCAAGAAGCCTTTCGCTAAGGCTGTTCTTGTGGAATTGGCAAAGGGATATTTGGAAGCCCATAGAGGGCTATGGTGAAAAAGGAAATATCTTCCGTTCAAAACTGGAAAGAAGCTTTCTGAGAAACTGCTCTGTGTTCTGTTAATTCATCTCACAGAGTTACATCTTTCCCTTCAAGAAGCCTTTCGCTAAGGCTGTTCTTGTGGAATTGGCAAAGGGATATTTGGAAGCCCATAGAGGGCTATGGTGAAAAAGGAAATATCTTCCGTTCAAAACTGGAAAGAAGCTTTCTGAGAAACTGCTCTGTGTTCTGTTAATTCATCTCACAGAGTTACATCTTTCCCTTCAAGAAGCCTTTCGCTAAGGCTGTTCTTGTGGAATTGGCAAAGGGATATTTGGAAGCCCATAGAGGGCTATGGTGAAAAAGGAAATATCTTCCGTTCAAAACTGGAAAGAAGCTTTCTGAGAAACTGCTCTGTGTTCTGTTAATTCATCTCACAGAGTTACATCTTTCCATTCAAGAAGCCTTTCGCTAAGGCTGTTCTTGTGGAATTGGCAAAGGGATATTTGGAAGCCCATAGAGTTCTACGGTGAAAAAGGAAATATCTTCCGTTCAAAACTGGAAAGAAGCTTTCTGAGAAACTGCTCTGTGTTCTGTTAATTCATCTCACAGAGTTACATCTTTCCCTTCAAGAAGCCTTTCGCTAAGGCTGTTCTTGTGGAATTGGCAAAGGGATATTTGGAAGCCCATAGAGGGCTATGGTGAAAAAGGAAATATCTTCCGTTCAAAACTGGAAAGAAGCTTTCTGAGAAACTGCTCTGTGTTCTGTTAATTCATCTCACAGAGTTACATCTTTCCCTTCAAGAAGCCTTTCGCTAAGGCTGTTCTTGTGGAGTTGGCAAAGGGATATTTGGAAGCCCATAGACGGCTATGGTGAAAAAGGAAATATCTTCCGTTCAAAACTGGAAAGAAGCTTTCTGAGAAACTGCTCTGTGTTCTGTTAATTCATCTCACAGAGTTACATCTTTCCCTTCAAGAAGCCTTTCGCTAAGGCTGTTCTTGTGGAATTGGCAAAGGGATATTTGGAAGCCCATAGAGGGCTATGGTGAAAAAGGAAATATCTTCCGTTCAAAACTGGAAAGAAGCTTTCTGAGAAACTGCTCTGTGTTCTGTTAATTCATCTCACAGAGTTACATCTTTCCCTTCAAGAAGCCTTTCGCTAAGACTGTTCTTGTGGAATTGGCAAAGGGATATTTGGAAGCCCATAGAGGGCTATGGTGAAAAAGGAAATATCTTCCGTTCAAAACTGGAAAGAAGCTTTCTGAGAAACTGCTCTGTGTTCTGTTAATTCATCTCACAGAGTTACATCTTTCCCTTCAAGAAGTCTTTCGCTAAGGCTGTTCTTGTGGAATTGGCAAAGGGATATTTGGAAGCCCATAGAGGGCTATGGTGAAAAAGGAAATATCTTCCGTTCAAAACTGGAAAGAAGCTTTCTGAGAAACTGCTCTGTGTTCTGTTAATTCATCTCACAGAGTTACATCTTTCCCTTCAAGAAGCCTTTCGCTAAGGCTGTTCTTGTGGAGTTGGCAAAGGGATACTTGGAAGCCCATAGAGGGCTATGGTGAAAAAGGAAATATCTTCCGTTCAAAACTGGAAAGAAGCTTTCTGAGAAACTGCTCTGTGTTCTGTTAATTCATCTCACAGAGTTACATCTTTCCCTTCAAGAAGCCTTTCGCTAAGGCTGTTCTTGTGGAATAGGCAAAGGGATATTTGGAAGCCCATAGAGGGCTATGGTGAAAAAGGAAATATCTTCCGTTCAAAACTGGAAAGAAGCTTTCTGAGAAACTGCTCTGTGTTCTGTTAATTCATCTCACAGAGTTACATCTTTCCCTTCAAGAAGCCTTTCGCTAAGGCTGTTCTTGTGGAATTGGCAAAGGGATATTTGGAAGCCCATAGAGGGCTATGGTGAAAAAGGAAATATCTTCCGTTCAAAACTGGAAAGAAGCTTTCTGAGAAACTGCTCTGTGTTCTGTTAATTCATCTCACAGAGTTACATCTTTCCCTTCAAGAAGCCTTTCGCTAAGGCTGTTCTTGTGGAATTGGCAAAGGGATATTTGGAAGCCCATAGAGGGCTATGGTGAAAAAGGAAATATCTTCCGTTCAAAACTGGAAAGAAGCTTTCTGAGAAACTGCTCTGTGTTCTGTTAATTCATCTCACAGAGTTACATCTTTCCCTTCAAGAAGCCTTTCGCTAAGGCTGTTCTTGTGGAATTGGCAAAGGGATATTTGGAAGCCCATAGAGGGCTACGGTGAAAAAGGAAATATCTTCCGTTCAAAACTGGAAAGAAGCTTTCTGAGAAACTGCTCTGTGTTCTGTTAATTCATCTCACAGAGTTACATCTTTCCCTTCAAGAAGCCTTTCGCTAAGGCTGTTCTTGTGGAATTGGCAAAGGGATATTTGGAAGCCCATAGAGGGCTATGGTGAAAAAGGAAATATCTTCCGTTCAAAACTGGAAAGAAGCTTTCTGAGAAACTGCTCTGTGTTCTGTTAATTCATCTCACAGAGTTACATCTTTCCCTTCAAGAAGCCTTTCGCTAAGGCTGTTCTTGTGGAATTGGCAAAGGGATATTTGGAAGCCCATAGAGGGCTATGGTGAAAAAGGAAATATCTTCCGTTCAAAACTGGAAAGAAGCTTTCTGAGAAACTGCTCTGTGTTCTGTTAATTCATCTCACAGAGTTACATCTTTCCCTTCAAGAAGCCTTTCGCTAAGGCTGTTCTTGTGGAATTGGCAAAGGGATATTTGGAAGCCCATAGAGGGCTATGGTGAAAAAGGAAATATCTTCCGTTCAAAACTGGAAAGAAGCTTTCTGAGAAACTGCTCTGTGTTCTGTTAATTCATCTCACAGAGTTACATCTTTCCCTTCAAGAAGCCTTTCGCTAAGGCTGTTCTTGTGGAATTGGCAAAGGGATATTTGGAAGCCCATAGAGGGCTACGGTGAAAAAGGAAATATCTTCCGTTCAAAACTGGAAAGAAGCTTTCTGAGAAACTGCTCTGTGTTCTGTTAATTCATCTCACAGAGTTACATCTTTCCCTTCAAGAAGCCTTTCGCTAAGGCTGTTCTTGTGGAATTGGCAAAGGGATATTTGGAAGCCCATAGAGGGCTATGGTGAAAAAGGAAATATCTTCCGTTCAAAACTGGAAAGAAGCTTTCTGAGAAACTGCTCTGTGTTCTGTTAATTCATCTCACAGAGTTACATCTTTCCCTTCAAGAAGCCTTTCGCTAAGGCTGTTCTTGTGGAGTTGGCAAAGGGATATTTGGAAGCCCATAGAGGGCTATGGTGAAAAAGGAAATATCTTCCGTTCAAAACTGGAAAGAAGCTTTCTGAGAAACTGCTCTGTGTTCTGTTAATTCATCTCACAGAGTTACATCTTTCCCTTCAAGAAGCCTTTCGCTAAGGCTGTTCTTGTGGAATTGGCAAAGGGATATTTGGAAGCCCATAGAGGGCTATGGTGAAAAAGGAAATATCTTCCGTTCAAAACTGGAAAGAAGCTTTCTGAGAAACTGCTCTGTGTTCTGTTAATTCATCTCACAGAGTTACATCTTTCCCTTCAAGAAGCCTTTCGCTAAGGCTGTTCTTCTGGAATTGGCAAAGGGATATTTGGAAGCCCATAGAGGGCTATGGTGAAAAAGGAAATATCTTCCGTTCAAAACTGGAAAGAAGCTTTCTGAGAAACTGCTCTGTGTTCTGTTAATTCATCTCACAGAGTTACATCTTTCCCTTCAAGAAGCCTTTCGCTAAGGCTGTTCTTGTGGAATTGGCAAAGGGATATTTGGAAGCCCATAGAGGGCTATGGTGAAAAAGGAAATATCTTCCGTTCAAAACTGGAAAGAAGCTTTCTGAGAAACTGCTCTGTGTTCTGTTAATTCATCTCACAGAGTTACATCTTTCCCTTCAAGAAGCCTTTCGCTAAGGCTGTTCTTGTGGAGTTGGCAAAGGGATATTTGGAAGCCCATAGAGGGCTATGGTGAAAAAGGAAATATCTTCCGTTCAAAACTGGAAAGAAGCTTTCTGAGAAACTGCTCTGTGTTCTGTTAATTCATCTCACAGAGTTACATCTTTCCCTTCAAGAAGCCTTTCGCTAAGGCTGTTCTTGTGGAGTTGGCAAAGGGATATTTGGAAGCCCATAGAGGGCTATGGTGAAAAAGGAAATATCTTCCGTTCAAAACTGGAAAGAAGCTTTCTGAGAAACTGCTCTGTGTTCTGTTAATTCATCTCACAGAGTTACATCTTTCCCTTCAAGAAGCCTTTCGCTAAGGCTGTTCTTGTGGAATTGGCAAAGGGATATTTGGAAGCCCATAGAGGGCTATGGTGAAAAAGGAAATATCTTCCGTTCAAAACTGGAAAGAAGCTTTCTGAGAAACTGCTCTGTGTTCTGTTAATTCATCTCACAGAGTTACATCTTTCCCTTCAAGAAGCCTTTCGCTAAGGCTGTTCTTGTGGAATTGGCAAAGGGATATTTGGAAGCCCATAGAGGGCTATGGTGAAAAAGGAAATATCTTCCGTTCAAAACTGGAAAGAAGCTTTCTGAGAAACTGCTCTGTGTTCTGTTAATTTATCTCACAGAGTTACATCTTTCCCTTCAAGAAGCCTTTCGCTAAGGCTGTTCTTGTGGAATTGGCAAAGGGATATTTGGAAGCCCATAGAGGGCTATGGTGAAAAAGGAAATATCTTCCGTTCAAAACTGGAAAGAAGCTTTCTGAGAAACTGCTCTGTGTTCTGTTAATTCATCTCACAGAGTTACATCTTTCCCTTCAAGAAGCCTTTCGCTAAGGCTGTTCTTGTGGAATTGGCAAAGGGATATTCGGAAGCCCATAGAGGGCTACGGTGAAAAAGGAAATATCTTCCGTTCAAAACTGGAAAGAAGCTTTCTGAGAAACTGCTCTGTGTTCTGTTAATTCATCTGACAGAGTTACATCTTTCCCTTCAAGAAGCCTTTCGCTAAGGCTGTTCTTGTGGAATTGGCAAAGGGATATTTGGAAGCCCATAGAGGGCTATGGTGAAAAAGGAAATATCTTCCGTTCAAAACTGGAAAGAAGCTTTCTGAGAAACTGCTCTGTGTTCTGTTAATTCATCTCACAGAGTTACATCTTTCCCTTCAAGAAGCCTTTCGCTAAGGCTGTTCTTGTGGAATTGGCAAAGGGATATTTGGAAGCCCATAGAGGGCTATGGTGAAAAAGGAAATATCTTCCGTTCAAAACTGGAAAGAAGCTTTCTGAGAAACTGCTCTGTGTTCTGTTAATTCATCTCACAGAGTTACATCTTTCCCTTCAAGAAGCCTTTCGCTAAGGCTGTTCTTGTGGAATTGGCAAAGGGATATTTGGAAGCCCATAGAGGGCTATGGTGAAAAAGGAAATATCTTCCGTTCAAAACTTTAAAGAAGCTTTCTGAGAAACTGCTCTGTGTTCTGTTAATTCATCTCACAGAGTTACATCTTTCCCTTCAAGAAGCCTTTCGCTAAGGCTGTTCTTGTGGAATTGGCAAAGGGATATTTGGAAGCCCATAGAGGGCTATGGTGAAAAAGGAAATATCTTCCGTTCAAAACTGGAAAGAAGCTTTCTGAGAAACTGCTCTGTGTTCTGTTAATTCATCTCACAGAGTTACATCTTTCCCTTCAAGAAGTCTTTCGCTAAGGCTGTTCTTGTGGAATTGGCAAAGGGATATTTGGAAGCCCATAGAGGGCTATGGTGAAAAAGGAAATATCTTCCGTTCAAAACTGGAAAGAAGCTTTCTGAGAAACTGCTCTGTGTTCTGTTAATTCATCTCACAGAGTTACATCTTTCCCTTCAAGAAGCCTTTCGCTAAGGCTGTTCTTGTGGAGTTGGCAAAGGGATACTTGGAAGCCCATAGAGGGCTATGGTGAAAAAGGAAATATCTTCCGTTCAAAACTGGAAAGAAGCTTTCTGAGAAACTGCTCTGTGTTCTGTTAATTCATCTCACAGAGTTACATCTTTCCCTTCAAGAAGCCTTTCGCTAAGGCTGTTCTTGTGGAATTGGCAAAGGGATATTTGGAAGCCCATAGAGGGCTACGGTGAAAAAGGAAATATCTTCCGTTCAAAACTGGAAAGAAGCTTTCTGAGAAACTGCTCTGTGTTCTGTTAATTCATCTCACAGAGTTACATCTTTCCCTTCAAGAAGCCTTTCGCTAAGGCTGTTCTTGTGGAATTGGCAAAGGGATATTTGGAAGCCCATAGAGGGCTATGGTGAAAAAGGAAATATCTTCCGTTCAAAACTGGAAAGAAGCTTTCTGAGAAACTGCTCTGTGTTCTGTTAATTCATCTCACAGAGTTACATCTTTCCCTTCAAGAAGCCTTTCGCTAAGGCTGTTCTTGTTTAATTGGCAAAGGGATATTTGGAAGCCCATAGAGGGCTATGGTGAAAAAGGAAATATCTTCCGTTCAAAACTGGAAAGAAGCTTTCTGAGAAACTGCTCTGTGTTCTGTTAATTCATCTCACAGAGTTACATCTTTCCCTTCAAGAAGCCTTTCACTAAGGCTGTTCTTGTGGAATTGGCAAAGGGATATTTGGAAGCCCATAGAGGGCTATGGTGAAAAAGGAAATATCTTCCGTTCAAAACTGGAAAGAAGCTTTCTGAGAAACTGCTCTGTGTTCTGTTAATTCATCTCACAGAGTTACATCTTTCCCTTCAAGAAGCCTTTCGCTAAGGCTGTTCTTGTGGAATTGGCAAAGGGATATTTGGAAGCCCATAGAGGGCTATGGTGAAAAAGGAAATATCTTCCGTTCAAAACTGGAAAGAAGCTTTCTGAGAAACTGCTCTGTGTTCTGTTAATTCATCTCACAGAGTTACATCTTTCCCTTCAAGAAGCCTTTCGCTAAGGCTGTTCTTGTGGAATTGGCAAAGGGATATTTGGAAGCCCATAGAGGGCTATGGTGAAAAAGGAAATAACTTCCGTTCAAAACTGGAAAGAAGCTTTCTGAGAAACTGCTCTGTGTTCTGTTAATTCATCTCACAGAGTTACATCTTTCCCTTCAAGAAGCCTTTCGCTAAGGCTGTTCTTGTGGAATTGGCAAAGGGATATTTGGAAGCCCATAGAGGGCTATGGTGAAAAAGGAAATATCTTCCGTTCAAAACTGGAAAGAAGCTTTCTGAGAAACTGCTCTGTGTTCTGTTAATTCATCTCACAGAGTTACATCTTTCCCTTCAAGAAGCCTTTCGCTAAGGCTGTTCTTGTGGAATTGGCAAAGGGATATTTGGAAGCCCATAGAGGGCTATGGTGAAAAAGGAAATATCTTCCGTTCAAAACTGGAAAGAAGCTTTCTGAGAAACTGCTCTGTGTTCTGTTAATTCATCTCACAGAGTTACATCTTTCCCTTCAAGAAGCCTTTCGCTAAGGCTGTTCTTGTGGAATTGGCAAAGGGATATTTGGAAGCCCATAGAGGGCTATGGTGAAAAAGGAAATATCTTCCGTTCAAAACTGGAAAGAAGCTTTCTGAGAAACTGCTCTGTGTTCTGTTAATTCATCTCACAGAGTTACATCTTTCCCTTCAAGAAGCCTTTCGCTAAGGCTGTTCTTGTGGAATTGGCAAAGGGATATTTGGAAGCCCATAGAGGGCTATGGTGAAAAAGGAAATATCTTCCGTTCAAAACTGGAAAGAAGCTTTCTGAGAAACTGCTCTGTGTTCTGTTAATTCATCTCACAGAGTTACATCTTTCCCTTCAAGAAGCCTTTCGCTAAGGCTGTTCTTGTGGAGTTGGCAAAGGGATATTTGGAAGCCCATAGAGGGCTATGGTGAAAAAGGAAATATCTTCCGTTCAAAACTGGAAAGAAGCTTTCTGAGAAACTGCTCTGTGTTCTGTTAATTCATCTCACAGAGTTACATCCTTCCCTTCAAGAAGCCTTTCGCTAAGGCAGTTCTTGTGGAATTGGCAAAGGGATATTTGGAAGCCCATAGAGGGCTATGGTGAAAAAGGAAATATCTTCCGTTCAAAACTGGAAAGAAGCTTTCTGAGAAACTGCTCTGTGTTCTGTTAATTCATCTCACAGAGTTACATCTTTCCCTTCAAGAAGCCTTTCGCTAAGGCTGTTCTTGTGGAATTGGCAAAGGGATATTTGGAAGCCCATAGAGGGCTATGGTGAAAAAGGAAATATCTTCCGTTCAAAACTGGAAAGAAGCTTTCTGAGAAACTGCTCTGTGTTCTGTTAATTTATCTCACAGAGTTACATCTTTCCCTTCAAGAAGCCTTTCGCTAAGGCTGTTCTTGTGGAATTGGCAAAGGGATATTTGGAAGCCCATAGAGGGCTATGGTGAAAAAGGAAATATCTTCCGTTCAAAACTGGAAAGAAGCCTTCTGAGAAACTGCTCTGTGTTCTGTTAATTCATCTCACAGAGTTACATCTTTCCCTTCAAGAAGCCTTTCGCTAAGGCTGTTCTTGTGGAATTGGCAAAGGGATATTCGGAAGCCCATAGAGGGCTACGGTGAAAAAGGAAATATCTTCCGTTCAAAACTGGAAAGAAGCTTTCTGAGAAACTGCTCTGTGTTCTGTTAATTCATCTGACAGAGTTACATCTTTCCCTTCAAGAAGCCTTTCGCTAAGGCTGTTCTTGTGGAATTGGCAAAGGGATATTTGGAAGCCCATAGAGGGCTATGGTGAAAAAGGAAATATCTTCCGTTCAAAACTGGAAAGAAGCTTTCTGAGAAACTGCTCTGTGTTCTGTTAATTCATCTCACAGAGTTACATCTTTCCCTTCAAGAAGCCTTTCGCTAAGGCTGTTCTTGTGGAATTGGCAAAGGGATATTTGGAAGCCCATAGAGGGCTATGGTGAAAAAGGAAATATCTTCCGTTCAAAACTGGAAAGAAGCTTTCTGAGAAACTGCTCTGTGTTCTGTTAATTCATCTCACAGAGTTACATCTTTCCCTTCAAGAAGCCTTTCGCTAAGGCTGTTCTTGTGGAATTGGCAAAGGGATATTTGGAAGCCCATAGAGGGCTATGGTGAAAAAGGAAATATCTTCCGTTCAAAACTGGAAAGAAGCTTTCTGAGAAACTGCTCTGTGTTCTGTTAATTCATCTCACAGAGTTACATCTTTCCCTTCAAGAAGCCTTTCGCTAAGGCTGTTCTTGTGGAATTGGCAAAGGGATATTTGGAAGCCCATAGAGGGCTATGGTGAAAAAGGAAATATCTTCCGTTCAAAACTGGAAAGAAGCTTTCTGAGAAACTGCTCTGTGTTCTGTTAATTCATCTCACAGAGTTACATCTTTCCCTTCAAGAAGTCTTTCGCTAAGGCTGTTCTTGTGGAATTGGCAAAGGGATATTTGGAAGCCCATAGAGGGCTATGGTGAAAAAGGAAATATCTTCCGTTCAAAACTGGAAAGAAGCTTTCTGAGAAACTGCTCTGTGTTCTGTTAATTCATCTCACAGAGTTACATCTTTCCCTTCAAGAAGCCTTTCGCTAAGGCTGTTCTTGTGGAGTTGGCAAAGGGATACTTGGAAGCCCATAGAGGGCTATGGTGAAAAAGGAAATATCTTCCGTTCAAAACTGGAAAGAAGCTTTCTGAGAAACTGCTCTGTGTTCTGTTAATTCATCTCACAGAGTTACATCTTTCCCTTCAAGAAGCCTTTCGCTAAGGCTGTTCTTGTGGAATTGGCAAAGGGATATTTGGAAGCCCATAGAGGGCTACGGTGAAAAAGGAAATATCTTCCGTTCAAAACTGGAAAGAAGCTTTCTGAGAAACTGCTCTGTGTTCTGTTAATTCATCTCACAGAGTTACATCTTTCCCTTCAAGAAGCCTTTCGCTAAGGCTGTTCTTGTGGAATTGGCAAAGGGATATTTGGAAGCCCATAGAGGGCTATGGTGAAAAAGGAAATATCTTCCGTTCAAAACTGGAAAGAAGCTTTCTGAGAAACTGCTCTGTGTTCTGTTAATTCATCTCACAGAGTTACATCTTTCCCTTCAAGAAGCCTTTCGCTAAGGCTGTTCTTGTGGAATTGGCAAAGGGATATTTGGAAGCCCATAGAGGGCTATGGTGAAAAAGGAAATATCTTCCGTTCAAAACTGGAAAGAAGCTTTCTGAGAAACTGCTCTGTGTTCTGTTAATTCATCTCACAGAGTTACATCTTTCCCTTCAAGAAGCCTTTCGCTAAGGCTGTTCTTGTGGAATTGGCAAAGGGATATTTGGAAGCCCATAGAGGGCTATGGTGAAAAAGGAAATAACTTCCGTTCAAAACTGGAAAGAAGCTTTCTGAGAAACTGCTCTGTGTTCTGTTAATTCATCTCACAGGGTTACATCTTTCCCTTCAAGAAGCCTTTCGCTAAGGCTGTTCTTGTGGAATTGGCAAAGGGATATTTGGAAGCCCATAGAGGGCTATGGTGAAAAAGGAAATATCTTCCGTTCAAAACTGGAAAGAAGCTTTCTGAGAAACTGCTCTGTGTTCTGTTAATTCATCTCACAGAGTTACATCTTTCCCTTCAAGAAGCCTTTCGCTAAGGCTGTTCTTGTGGAATTGGCAAAGGGATATTTGGAAGCCCATAGAGGGCTACGGTGAAAAAGGAAATATCTTCCGTTCAAAACTGGAAAGAAGCTTTCTGAGAAACTGCTCTGTGTTCTGTTAATTCATCTCACAGAGTTACATCTTTCCCTTCAAGAAGCCTTTCGCTAAGGCTGTTCTTGTGGAATTGGCAAAGGGATATTTGGAAGCCCATAGAGGGCTATGGTGAAAAAGGAAATATCTTCCGTTCAAAACTGGAAAGAAGCTTTCTGAGAAACTGCTCTGTGTTCTGTTAATTCATCTCACAGAGTTACATCTTTCCCTTCAAGAAGCCTTTCGCTAAGGCTGTTCTTGTGGAATTGGCAAAGGGATATTTGGAAGCCCATAGAGGGCTATGGTGAAAAAGGAAATATCTTCCGTTCAAAACTGGAAAGAAGCTTTCTGAGAAACTGCTCTGTGTTCTGTTAATTCATCTCACAGAGTTACATCTTTCCCTTCAAGAAGCCTTTCGCTAAGGCTGTTCTTGTGGAGTTGGCAAAGGGATACTTGGAAGCCCATAGAGGGCTATGGTGAAAAAGGAAATATCTTCCGTTCAAAACTGGAAAGAAGCTTTCTGAGAAACTGCTCTGTGTTCTGTTAATTCATCTCACAGAGTTACATCTTTCCCTTCAAGAAGCCTTTCGCTAAGGCTGTTCTTGTGGAATTGGCAAAGGGATATTTGGAAGCCCATAGAGGGCTACGGTGAAAAAGGAAATATCTTCCGTTCAAAACTGGAAAGAAGCTTTCTGAGAAACTGCTCTGTGTTCTGTTAATTCATCTCACAGAGTTACATCTTTCCCTTCAAGAAGCCTTTCGCTAAGGCTGTTCTTGTGGAATTGGCAAAGGGATATTTGGAAGCCCATAGAGGGCTATGGTGAAAAAGGAAATATCTTCCGTTCAAAACTGGAAAGAAGCTTTCTGAGAAACTGCTCTGTGTTCTGTTAATTCATCTCACAGAGTTACATCTTTCCCTTCAAGAAGCCTTTCGCTAAGGCTGTTCTTGTGGAATTGGCAAAGGGATATTTGGAAGCCCATAGAGGGCTATGGTGAAAAAGGAAATATCTTCCGTTCAAAACTGGAAAGAAGCTTTCTGAGAAACTGCTCTGTGTTCTGTTAATTCATCTCACAGAGTTACATCTTTCCCTTCAAGAAGCCTTTCGCTAAGGCTGTTCTTGTGGAATTGGCAAAGGGATATTTGGAAGCCCATAGAGGGCTACGGTGAAAAAGGAAATATCTTCCGTTCAAAACTGGAAAGAAGCTTTCTGAGAAACTGCTCTGTGTTCTGTTAATTCATCTCACAGAGTTACATCTTTCCCTTCAAGAAGCCTTTCGCTAAGGCTGTTCTTGTGGAATTGGCAAAGGGATATTTGGAAGCCCATAGAGGGCTATGGTGAAAAAGGAAATATCTTCCGTTCAAAACTGGAAAGAAGCTTTCTGAGAAACTGCTCTGTGTTCTGTTAATTCATCTCACAGAGTTACATCTTTCCCTTCAAGAAGCCTTTCGCTAAGGCTGTTCTTGTGGAATTGGCAAAGGGATATTTGGAAGCCCATAGAGGGCTATGGTGAAAAAGGAAATATCTTCCGTTCAAAACTGGAAAGAAGCTTTCTGAGAAACTGCTCTGTGTTCTGTTAATTCATCTGACAGAGTTACATCTTTCCCTTCAAGAAGCCTTTCGCTAAGGCTGTTCTTGTGGAATTGGCAAAGGGATATTTGGAAGCCCATAGAGGGCTATGGTGAAAAAGGAAATATCTTCCGTTCAAAACTGGAAAGAAGCTTTCTGAGAAACTGCTCTGTGTTCTGTTAATTCATCTCACAGAGTTACATCTTTCCCTTCAAGAAGCCTTTCGCTAAGGCTGTTCTTGTGGAATTGGCAAAGGGATATTTGGAAGCCCATAGAGGGCTATGGTGAAAAAGGAAATATCTTCCGTTCCAAACTGGAAAGAAGCTTTCTGAGAAACTGCTCTGTGTTCTGTTAATTCATCTCACAGAGTTACATCTTTCCCTTCAAGAAGCCTTTCGCTAAGGCTGTTCTTGTGGAGTTGGCAAAGGGATATTTGGAAGCCCATAGAGGGCTATGGTGAAAAAGGAAATATCTTCCGTTCAAAACTGGAAAGAAGCTTTCTGAGAAACTGCTCTGTGTTCTGTTAATTCATCTCACAGAGTTACATCTTTCCCTTCAAGAAGCCTTTCGCTAAGGCTGTTCTTGTGGAATTGGCAAAGGGATATTTGGAAGCCCATAGAGGGCTATGGTGAAAAAGGAAATATCTTCCGTTCAAAACTGGAAAGAAGCTTTCTGAGAAACTGCTCTGTGTTCTGTTAATTCATCTCACAGAGTTACATCTTTCCCTTCAAGAAGCCTTTCGCTAAGGCTGTTCTTGTGGATTTGGCAAAGGGATATTTGGAAGCCCATAGAGGGCTATGGTGAAAAAGGAAATATCTTCCGTTCAAAACTGGAAAGAAGCTTTCTGAGAAACTGCTCTGTGTTCTGTTAATTCATCTCACAGAGTTACATCTTTCCCTTCAAGAAGCCTTTCGCTAAGGCTGTTCTTGTGGAATTGGCAAAGGGATATTTGGAAGCCCATAGAGGGCTATGGTGAAAAAGGAAATATCTTCCGTTCAAAACTGGAAAGAAGCTTTCTGAGAAACTGCTCTGTGTTCTGTTAATTCATCTCACAGAGTTACATCTTTCCCTTCAAGAAGCCTTTCGCTAAGGCTGTTCTTGTGGAATTGGCAAAGGGATATTTGGAAGCCCATAGAGGGCTATGGTGAAAAAGGAAATATCTTCCGTTCAAAACTGGAAAGAAGCTTTCTGAGAAACTGCTCTGTGTTCTGTTAATTCATCTCACAGAGTTACATCTTTCCCTTCAAGAAGCCTTTCGCTAAGGCTGTTCTTGTGGAATTGGCAAAGGGATATTTGGAAGCCCATAGAGGGCTATGGTGAAAAAGGAAATATCTTCCGTTCAAAACTGGAAAGAAGCTTTCTGAGAAACTGCTCTGTGTTCTGTTAATTCATCTCACAGAGTTACATCTTTCCCTTCAAGAAGCCTTTCGCTAAGGCTGTTCTTGTGGAATTGGCAAAGGGATATTTGGAAGCCCATAGAGGGCTATGGTGAAAAAGGAAATATCTTCCGTTCAAAACTGGAAAGAAACTTTCTGAGAAACTGCTCTGTGTTCTGTTAATTCATCTCACAGAGTTACATCTTTCCCTTCAAGAAGCCTTTCGCTAAGGCTGTTCTTGTGGAATTGGCAAAGGGATATTTGGAAGCCCATAGAGGGCTATGGTGAAAAAGGAAATATCTTCCGTTCAAAACTGGAAAGAAGCTTTCTGAGAAACTGCTCTGTGTTCTGTTAATTCATCTCACAGAGTTACATCTTTCCCTTCAAGAAGTCTTTCGCTAAGGCTGTTCTTGTGGAATTGGCAAAGGGATATTTGGAAGCCCATAGAGGGCTATGGTGAAAAAGGAAATATCTTCCGTTCAAAACTGGAAAGAAGCTTTCTGAGAAACTGCTCTGTGTTCTGTTAATTCATCTCACAGAGTTACATCTTTCCCTTCAAGAAGCCTTTCGCTAAGGCTGTTCTTGTGGAGTTGGCAAAGGGATACTTGGAAGCCCATAGAGGGCTATGGTGAAAAAGGAAATATCTTCCGTTCAAAACTGGAAAGAAGCTTTCTGAGAAACTGCTCTGTGTTCTGTTAATTCATCTCACAGAGTTACATCTTTCCCTTCAAGAAGCCTTTCGCTAAGGCTGTTCTTGTGGAATTGGCAAAGGGATATTTGGAAGCCCATAGAGGGCTACGGTGAAAAAGGAAATATCTTCCGTTCAAAACTGGAAAGAAGCTTTCTGAGAAACTGCTCTGTGTTCTGTTAATTCATCTCACAGAGTTACATCTTTCCCTTCAAGAAGCCTTTCGCTAAGGCTGTTCTTGTGGAATTGGCAAAGGGATATTTGGAAGCCCATAGAGGGCTATGGTGAAAAAGGAAATATCTTCCGTTCAAAACTGGAAAGAAGCTTTCTGAGAAACTGCTCTGTGTTCTGTTAATTCATCTCACAGAGTTACATCTTTCCCTTCAAGAAGCCTTTCGCTAAGGCTGTTCTTGTTTAATTGGCAAAGGGATATTTGGAAGCCCATAGAGGGCTATGGTGAAAAAGGAAATATCTTCCGTTCAAAACTGGAAAGAAGCTTTCTGAGAAACTGCTCTGTGTTCTGTTAATTCATCTCACAGAGTTACATCTTTCCCTTCAAGAAGCCTTTCGCTAAGGCTGTTCTTGTGGAATTGGCAAAGGGATATTTGGAAGCCCATAGAGGGCTATGGTGAAAAAGGAAATATCTTCCGTTCAAAACTGGAAAGAAGCTTTCTGAGAAACTGCTCTGTGTTCTGTTAATTCATCTCACAGAGTTACATCTTTCCCTTCAAGAAGCCTTTCGCTAAGGCTGTTCTTGTGGAATTGGCAAAGGGATATTTGGAAGCCCATAGAGGGCTATGGTGAAAAAGGAAATATCTTCCGTTCAAAACTGGAAAGAAGCTTTCTGAGAAACTGCTCTGTGTTCTGTTAATTCATCTCACAGAGTTACATCTTTCCCTTCAAGAAGCCTTTCGCTAAGGCTGTTCTTGTGGAATTGGCAAAGGGATATTTGGAAGCCCATAGAGGGCTATGGTGAAAAAGGAAATAACTTCCGTTCAAAACTGGAAAGAAGCTTTCTGAGAAACTGCTCTGTGTTCTGTTAATTCATCTCACAGAGTTACATCTTTCCCTTCAAGAAGCCTTTCGCTAAGGCTGTTCTTGTGGAATTGGCAAAGGGATATTTGGAAGCCCATAGAGGGCTATGGTGAAAAAGGAAATATCTTCCGTTCAAAACTGGAAAGAAGCTTTCTGAGAAACTGCTCTGTGTTCTGTTAATTCATCTCACAGAGTTACATCTTTCCCTTCAAGAAGCCTTTCGCTAAGGCTGTTCTTGTGGAATTGGCAAAGGGATATTTGGAAGCCCATAGAGGGCTACGGTGAAAAAGGAAATATCTTCCGTTCAAAACTGGAAAGAAGCTTTCTGAGAAACTGCTCTGTGTTCTGTTAATTCATCTCACAGAGTTACATCTTTCCCTTCAAGAAGCCTTTCGCTAAGGCTGTTCTTGTGGAATTGGCAAAGGGATATTTGGAAGCCCATAGAGGGCTATGGTGAAAAAGGAAATATCTTCCGTTCAAAACTGGAAAGAAGCTTTCTGAGAAACTGCTCTGTGTTCTGTTAATTCATCTCACAGAGTTACATCTTTCCCTTCAAGAAGCCTTTCGCTAAGGCTGTTCTTGTGGAATTGGCAAAGGGATATTTGGAAGCCCATAGAGGGCTATGGTGAAAAAGGAAATATCTTCCGTTCAAAACTGGAAAGAAGCTTTCTGTGAAACTGCTCTGTGTTCTGTTAATTCATCTCACAGAGTTACATCTTTCCCTTCAAGAAGCCTTTCGCTAAGGCTGTTCTTGTGGAGTTGGCAAAGGGATACTTGGAAGCCCATAGAGGGCTATGGTGAAAAAGGAAATATCTTCCGTTCAAAACTGGAAAGAAGCTTTCTGAGAAACTGCTCTGTGTTCTGTTAATTCATCTCACAGAGTTACATCTTTCCCTTCAAGAAGCCTTTCGCTAAGGCTGTTCTTGTGGAATTGGCAAAGGGATATTTGGAAGCCCATAGAGGGCTACGGTGAAAAAGGAAATATCTTCCGTTCAAAACTGGAAAGAAGCTTTCTGAGAAACTGCTCTGTGTTCTGTTAATTCATCTCACAGAGTTACATCTTTCCCTTCAAGAAGCCTTTCGCTAAGGCTGTTCTTGTGGAATTGGCAAAGGGATATTTGGAAGCCCATAGAGGGCTATGGTGAAAAAGGAAATATCTTCCGTTCAAAACTGGAAAGAAGCTTTCTGAGAAACTGCTCTGTGTTCTGTTAATTCATCTCACAGAGTTACATCTTTCCCTTCAAGAAGCCTTTCGCTAAGGCTGTTCTTGTGGAATTGGCAAAGGGATATTTGGAAGCCCATAGAGGGCTATGGTGAAAAAGGAAATATCTTCCGTTCAAAACTGGAAAGAAGCTTTCTGAGAAACTGCTCTGTGTTCTGTTAATTCATCTCACAGAGTTACATCTTTCCCTTCAAGAAGCCTTTCGCTAAGGCTGTTCTTGTGGAATTGGCAAAGGGATATTTGGAAGCCCATAGAGGGCTACGGTGAAAAAGGAAATATCTTCCGTTCAAAACTGGAAAGAAGCTTTCTGAGAAACTGCTCTGTGTTCTGTTAATTCATCTCACAGAGTTACATCTTTCCCTTCAAGAAGCCTTTCGCTAAGGCTGTTCTTGTGGAATTGGCAAAGGGATATTTGGAAGCCCATAGAGGGCTATGGTGAAAAAGGAAATATCTTCCGTTCAAAACTGGAAAGAAGCTTTCTGAGAAACTGCTCTGTGTTCTGTTAATTCATCTCACAGAGTTACATCTTTCCCTTCAAGAAGCCTTTCGCTAAGGCTGTTCTTGTGGAATTGGCAAAGGGATATTTGGAAGCCCATAGAGGGCTATGGTGAAAAAGGAAATATCTTCCGTTCAAAACTGGAAAGAAGCTTTCTGAGAAACTGCTCTGTGTTCTGTTAATTCATCTCACAGAGTTACATCTTTCCCTTCAAGAAGCCTTTCGCTAAGGCTGTTCTTGTGGAATTGGCAAAGGGATATTTGGAAGCCCATAGAGGGCTATGGTGAAAAAGGAAATATCTTCCGTTCAAAACTGGAAAGAAGCTTTCTGAGAAACTGCTCTGTGTTCTGTTAATTCATCTCACAGAGTTACATCTTTCCCTTCAAGAAGCCTTTCGCTAAGGCTGTTCTTGTGGAATTGGCAAAGGGATATTTGGAAGCCCATAGAGGGCTATGGTGAAAAAGGAAATATCTTCCGTTCCAAACTGGAAAGAAGCTTTCTGAGAAACTGCTCTGTGTTCTGTTAATTCATCTCACAGAGTTACATCTTTCCCTTCAAGAAGCCTTTCGCTAAGGCTGTTCTTGTGGAGTTGGCAAAGGGATATTTGGAAGCCCATAGAGGGCTATGGTGAAAAAGGAAATATCTTCCGTTCAAAACTGGAAAGAAGCTTTCTGAGAAACTGCTCTGTGTTCTGTTAATTCATCTCACAGAGTTACATCTTTCCCTTCAAGAAGCCTTTCGCTAAGGCTGTTCTTGTGGAATTGGCAAAGGGATATTTGGAAGCCCATAGAGGGCTATGGTGAAAAAGGAAATATCTTCCGTTCAAAACTGGAAAGAAGCTTTCTGAGAAACTGCTCTGTGTTCTGTTAATTCATCTCACAGAGTTACATCTTTCCCTTCAAGAAGCCTTTCGCTAAGGCTGTTCTTGTGGATTTGGCAAAGGGATATTTGGAAGCCCATAGAGGGCTATGGTGAAAAAGGAAATATCTTCCGTTCAAAACTGGAAAGAAGCTTTCTGAGAAACTGCTCTGTGTTCTGTTAATTCATCTCACAGAGTTACATCTTTCCCTTCAAGAAGCCTTTCGCTAAGGCTGTTCTTGTGGAATTGGCAAAGGGATATTTGGAAGCCCATAGAGGGCTATGGTGAAAAAGGAAATATCTTCCGTTCAAAACTGGAAAGAAGCTTTCTGAGAAACTGCTCTGTGTTCTGTTAATTCATCTCACAGAGTTACATCTTTCCCTTCAAGAAGCCTTTCGCTAAGGCTGTTCTTGTGGAATTGGCAAAGGGATATTTGGAAGCCCATAGAGGGCTATGGTGAAAAAGGAAATATCTTCCGTTCAAAACTGGAAAGAAGCTTTCTGAGAAACTGCTCTGTGTTCTGTTAATTCATCTCACAGAGTTACATCTTTCCCTTCAAGAAGCCTTTCGCTAAGGCTGCTCTTGTGGAATTGGCAAAGGGATATTTGGAAGCCCATAGAGGGCTATGGTGAAAAAGGAAATATCTTCCGTTCAAAACTGGAAAGAAGCTTTCTGAGAAACTGCTCTGTGTTCTGTTAATTCATCTCACAGAGTTACATCGTTCCCTTCAAGAAGCCTTTCGCTAAGGCTGTTCTTGTGGAATTGGCAAAGGGATATTTGGAAGCCCATAGAGGGCTACGGTGAAAAAGGAAATATCTTCCGTTCAAAACTGGAAAGAAGCTTTCTGAGAAACTGCTCTGTGTTCTGTTAATTCATCTCACAGAGTTACATCTTTCCCTTCAAGAAGCCTTTCGCTAAGGCTGTTCTTGTGGAATTGGCAAAGGGATATTTGGAAGCCCATAGAGGGCTATGGTGAAAAAGGAAATATCTTCCGTTCAAAACTGGAAAGAAGCTTTCTGAGAAACTGCTCTGTGTTCTGTTAATTCATCTCACAGAGTTACATCTTTCCCTTCAAGAAGCCTTTCGCTAAGGCTGTTCTTGTGGAATTGGCAAAGGGATATTTGGAAGCCCATAGAGGGCTATGGTGAAAAAGGAAATATCTTCCGTTCAAAACTGGAAAGAAGCTTTCTGAGAAACTGCTCTGTGTTCTGTTAATTCATCTCACAGAGTTACATCTTTCCCTTCAAGAAGCCTTTCGCTAAGGCTGTTCTTGTGGAATTGGCAAAGGGATATTTGGAAGCCCATAGAGGGCTATGGTGAAAAAGGAAATATCTTCCGTTCAAAACTGGAAAGAAGCTTTCTGAGAAACTGCTCTGTGTTCTGTTAATTCATCTCACAGAGTTACATCTTTCCCTTCAAGAAGCCTTTCGCTAAGGCTGTTCTTGTGGAATTGGCAAAGGAATATTTGGAAGCCCATAGAGGGCTATGGTGAAAAAGGAAATATCTTCCGTTCAAAACTGGAAAGAAGCTTTCTGAGAAACTGCTCTGTGTTCTGTTAATTCATCTCACAGAGTTACATCTTTCCCTTCAAGAAGCCTTTCGCTAAGGCTGTTCTTGTGGAGTTGGCAAAGGGATATTTGGAAGCCCATAGAGGGCTATGGTGAAAAAGGAAATATCTTCCGTTCAAAACTGGAAAGAAGCTTTCTGAGAAACTGCTCTGTGTTCTGTTAATTCATCTCACAGAGTTACATCTTTCCCTTCAAGAAGCCTTTCGCTAAGGCTGTTCTTGTGGAATTGGCAAAGGGATATTTGGAAGCCCATAGAGGGCTACGGTGAAAAAGGAAATATCTTCCGTTCAAAACTGGAAAGAAGCTTTCTGAGAAACTGCTCTGTGTTCTGTTAATTCATCTCACAGAGTTACATCTTTCCCTTCAAGAAGCCTTTCGCTAAGGCTGTTCTTGTGGAATTGGCAAAGGGATATTTGGAAGCCCATAGAGGGCTATGGTGAAAAAGGAAATATCTTCCGTTCAAAACTGGAAAGAAGCTTTCTGAGAAACTGCTCTGTGTTCTGTTAATTCATCTCACAGAGTTACATCTTTCCCTTCAAGAAGCCTTTCGCTAAGGCTGTTCTTGTGGAATTGGCAAAGGGATATTTGGAAGCCCATAGAGGGCTATGGTGAAAAAGGAAATATCTTCCGTTCAAAACTGGAAAGAAGCTTTCTGAGAAACTGCTCTGTGTTCTGTTAATTCATCTCACAGAGTTACATCTTTCCCTTCAAGAAGCCTTTCGCTAAGGCTGTTCTTGTGGATTTGGCAAAGGGATATTTGGAAGCCCATAGAGGGCTATGGTGAAAAAGGAAATATCTTCCGTTCAAAACTGGAAAGAAGCTTTCTGAGAAACTGCTCTGTGTTCTGTTAATTCATCTCACAGAGTTACATCTTTCCCTTCAAGAAGCCTTTCGCTAAGGCTGTTCTTGTGGAATTGGCAAAGGGATATTTGGAAGCCCATAGAGGGCTATGGTGAAAAAGGAAATATCTTCCGTTCAAAACTGGAAAGAAGCTTTCTGAGAAACTGCTCTGTGTTCTGTTAATTCATCTCACAGAGTTACATCTTTCCCTTCAAGAAGCCTTTCGCTAAGGCTGTTCTTGTGGAATTGGCAAAGGGATATTTGGAAGCCCATAGAGGGCTATGGTGAAAAAGGAAATATCTTCCGTTCAAAACTGGAAGGAAGCTTTCTGAGAAACTGCTCTGTGTTCTGTTAATTCATCTCACAGAGTTACATCTTTCCCTTCAAGAAGCCTTTCGCTAAGGCTGTTCTTGTGGAATTGGCAAAGGGATATTTGGAAGCCCATAGAGGGCTATGGTGAAAAAGGAAATATCTTCCGTTCAAAACTGGAAAGAAGCTTTCTGAGAAACTGCTCTGTGGTCTGTTAATTCATCTCACAGAGTTACATCTTTCCCTTCAAGAAGCCTTTCGCTAAGGCTGTTCTTGTGGAATTGGCAAAGGGATATTTGGAAGCCCATAGAGGGCTATGGTGAAAAAGGAAATATCTTCCGTTCAAAACTGGAAAGAAGCTTTCTGAGAAACTGCTCTGTGTTCTGTTAATTCATCTCACAGAGTTACATCTTTCCCTTCAAGAAGCCTTTCGCTAAGGCTGTTCTTGTGGAATTGGCAAAGGGATATTTGGAAGCCCATAGAGGGCTATGGTGAAAAAGGAAATATCTTCCGTTCAAAACTGGAAAGAAGCTTTCTGAGAAACTGCTCTGTGTTCTGTTAATTCATCTCACAGAGTTACATCTTTCCCTTCAAGAAGCCTTTCGCTAAGGCTGTTCTTGTGGAATTGGCAAAGGGATATTTGGAAGCCCATAGAGGGCTATGGTGAAAAAGGAAATATCTTCCGTTCAAAACTGGAAAGAAGCTTTCTGAGAAACTGCTCTGTGTTCTGTTAATTCATCTCACAGAGTTACATCTTTCCCTTCAAGAAGCCTTTCGCTAAGGCTGTTCTTGTGGATTTGGCAAAGGGATATTTGGAAGCCCATAGAGGGCTATGGTGAAAAAGGAAATATCTTCCGTTCAAAACTGGAAAGAAGCTTTCTGAGAAACTGCTCTGTGTTCTGTTAATTCATCTCACAGAGTTACATCTTTCCCTTCAAGAAGCCTTTCGCTAAGGCTGTTCTTGTGGAATTGGCAAAGGGATATTTGGAAGCCCATAGAGGGCTATGGTGAAAAAGGAAATATCTTCCGTTCAAAACTGGAAAGAAGCTTTCTGAGAAACTGCTCTGTGGTCTGTTAATTCATCTCACAGAGTTACATCTTTCCCTTCAAGAAGCCTTTCGCTAAGGCTGTTCTTGTGGAATTGGCAAAGGGATATTTGGAAGCCCATAGAGGGCTATGGTGAAAAAGGAAATATCTTCCGTTCAAAACTGGAAAGAAGCTTTCTGAGAAACTGCTCTGTGTTCTGTTAATTCATCTCACAGAGTTACATCTTTCCCTTCAAGAAGCCTTTCGCTAAGGCTGCTCTTGTGGAATTGGCAAAGGGATATTTGGAAGCCCATAGAGGGCTACGGTGAAAAAGGAAATATCTTCCGTTCAAAACTGGAAAGAAGCTTTCTGAGAAACTGCTCTGTGTTCTGTTAATTCATCTCACAGAGTTACATCGTTCCCTTCAAGAAGCCTTTCGCTAAGGCTGTTCTTGTGGAATTGGCAAAGGGATATTTGGAAGCCCATAGAGGGCTATGGTGAAAAAGGAAATATCTTCCGTTCAAAACTGGAAAGAAGCTTTCTGAGAAACTGCTCTGTGTTCTGTTAATTCATCTCACAGAGTTACATCTTTCCCTTCAAGAAGCCTTTCGCTAAGGCTGTTCTTGTGGAATTGGCAAAGGGATATTTGGAAGCCCATAGAGGGCTATGGTGAAAAAGGAAATATCTTCCGTTCAAAACTGGAAAGAAGCTTTCTGAGAAACTGCTCTGTGTTCTGTTAATTCATCTCACAGAGTTACATCTTTCCCTTCAAGAAGCCTTTCGCTAAGGCTGTTCTTGTGGAATTGGCAAAGGGATATTTGGAAGCCCATAGAGGGCTATGGTGAAAAAGGAAATATCTTCCGTTCAAAACTGGAAAGAAGCTTTCTGAGAAACTGCTCTGTGTTCTGTTAATTCATCTCACAGAGTTACATCTTTCCCTTCAAGAAGCCTTTCGCTAAGGCTGTTCTTGTGGAATTGGCAAAGGGATATTTGGAAGCCCATAGAGGGCTATGGTGAAAAAGGAAATATCTTCCGTTCAAAACTGGAAAGAAGCTTTCTGAGAAACTGCTCTGTGTTCTGTTAATTCATCTCACAGAGTTACATCTTTCCCTTCAAGAAGCCTTTCGCTAAGGCTGTTCTTGTGGAATTGGCAAAGGGATATTTGGAAGCCCATAGAGGGCTACGGTGAAAAAGGAAATATCTTCCGTTCAAAACTTTAAAGAAGCTTTCTGAGAAACTGCTCTGTGTTCTGTTAATTCATCTCACAGAGTTACATCTTTCCCTTCAAGAAGCCTTTCGCTAAGGCTGTTCTTGTGGAATTGGCAAAGGGATATTTGGAAGCCCATAGAGGGCTACGGTGAAAAAGGAAATATCTTCCGTTCAAAACTTTAAAGAAGCTTTCTGAGAAACTGCTCTGTGTTCTGTTAATTCATCTCACAGAGTTACATCTTTCCCTTCAAGAAGCCTTTCGCTAAGGCTGTTTTGTGGAATTGGCAAAGGGATATTTGGAAGCCCATAGAGGGCTATGGTGAAAAAGGAAATATCTTCCGTTCAAAACTGGAAAGAAGCTTTCTGAGAAACTGCTCTGTGTTCTGTTAATTCATCTCACAGAGTTACATCTTTCCCTTCAAGAAGCCTTTCGCTAAGGCTGTTCTTGTGGAATTGGCAAAGGGATATTTGGAAGCCCATAGAGGGCTATTGTGAAAAAGGAAATATCTTCCGTTCAAAACTGGAAAGAAGCTTTCTGAGAAACTGCTCTGTGTTCTGTTAATTCATCTCACAGAGTTACATCTTTCCCTTCAAGAAGCCTTTTGCTAAGGCTGTTCTTGTGGAATTGGCAAAGGGATATTTGGAAGCCCATAGAGGGCTATGGTGAAAAAGGAAATATCTTCCGTTCAAAACTGGAAGGAAGCTTTCTGAGAAACTGCTCTGTGGTCTGTTAATTCATCTCACAGAGTTACATCTTTCCCTTCAAGAAGCCTTTCGCTAAGGCTGTTCTTGTGGAATTGGCAAAGGGATATTTGGAAGCCCATAGAGGGCTATGGTGAAAAAGGAAATATCTTCCGTTCAAAACTGGAAAGAAGCTTTCTGAGAAACTGCTCTGTGTTCTGTTAATTCATCTCACAGAGTTACATCTTTCCCTTCAAGAAGCCTTTCGCTAAGGCTGTTCTTGTGTAATTGGCAAAGGGATATTTGGAAGCCCATAGAGGGCTATGGTGAAAAAGGAAATATCTTCCGTTCAAAACTGGAAAGAAGCTTTCTGAGAAACTGCTCTGTGTTCTGTTAATTCATCTCACAGAGTTACATCTTTCCCTTCAAGAAGCCTTTCGCTAAGGCTGTTCTTGTGGAATTGGCAAAGGGATATTTGGAAGCCCATAGAGGGCTATGGTGAAAAAGGAAATATCTTCCGTTCAAAACTGGAAAGAAGCTTTCTGAGAAACTGCTCTGTGTTCTGTTAATTCATCTCACAGAGTTACATCTTTCCCTTCAAGAAGCCTTTCGCTAAGGCTGTTCTTGTGGAATTGGCAAAGGGATATTTGGAAGCCCATAGAGGGCTATGGTGAAAAAGGAAATATCTTCCGTTCAAAACTGGAAAGAAGCTTTCTGAGAAACTGCTCTGTGTTCTGTTAATTCATCTCACAGAGTTACATCTTTCCCTTCAAGAAGCCTTTCGCTAAGGCTGTTCTTGTGGAATTGGCAAAGGGATATTTGGAAGCCCATAGAGGGCTATGGTGAAAAAGGAAATATCTTCCGTTCAAAACTGGAAAGAAGCTTTCTGAGAAACTGCTCTGTGTTCTGTTAATTCATCTCACAGAGTTACATCTTTCCCTTCAAGAAGCCTTTCGCTAAGGCTATTCTTGTGGAATTGGCAAAGGGATATTTGGAAGCCCATAGAGGGCTATGGTGAAAAAGGAAATATCTTCCGTTCAAAACTGGAAAGAAGCTTTCTGAGAAACTGCTCTGTGTTCTGTTAATTCATCTCACAGAGTTACATCTTTCCCTTCAAGAAGCCTTTCGCTAAGGCTGTTCTTGTGGAGTTGGCAAAGGGATATTTGGAAGCCCATAGAGGGCTATGGTGAAAAAGGAAATATCTTCCGTTCAAAACTGGAAAGAAGCTTTCTGAGAAACTGCTCTGTGTTCTGTTAATTCATCTCACAGAGTTACATCTTTCCCTTCAAGAAGCCTTTCGCTAAGGCTGTTCTTGTGGAATTGGCAAAGGGATATTTGGAAGCCCATAGAGGGCTATGGTGAAAAAGGAAATATCTTCCGTTCAAAACTGGAAAGAAGCTTTCTGAGAAACTGCTCTGTGTTCTGTTAATTCATCTCACAGAGTTACATCTTTCCCTTCAAGAAGCCTTTCGCTAAGGCTGTTCTTGTGGAATTGGCAAAGGGATATTTGGAAGCCCATAGAGGGCTATGGTGAAAAAGGAAATATCTTCCGTTCAAAACTGGAAAGAAGCTTTCTGAGAAACTGCTCTGTGTTCTGTTAATTCATCTCACAGAGTTACATCTTTCCCTTCAAGAAGCCTTTCGCTAAGGCTGTTCTTGTGGAGTTGGCAAAGGGATACTTGGAAGCCCATAGAGGGCTATGGTGAAAAAGGAAATATCTTCCGTTCAAAACTGGAAAGAAGCTTTCTGAGAAACTGCTCTGTGTTCTGTTAATTCATCTCACAGAGTTACATCTTTCCCTTCAAGAAGCCTTTCGCTAAGGCTGTTCTTGTGGAATTGGCAAAGGGATATTTGGAAGCCCATAGAGGGCTACGGTGAAAAAGGAAATATCTTCCGTTCAAAACTGGAAAGAAGCTTTCTGAGAAACTGCTCTGTGTTCTGTTAATTCATCTCACAGAGTTACATCTTTCCCTTCAAGAAGCCTTTCGCTAAGGCTGTTCTTGTGGAATTGGCAAAGGGATATTTGGAAGCCCATAGAGGGCTATGGTGAAAAAGGAAATATCTTCCGTTCAAAACTGGAAAGAAGCTTTCTGAGAAACTGCTCTGTGTTCTGTTAATTCATCTCACAGAGTTACATCTTTCCCTTCAAGAAGCCTTTCGCTAAGGCTGTTCTTGTGGAATTGGCAAAGGGATATTTGGAAGCCCATAGAGGGCTATGGTGAAAAAGGAAATATCTTCCGTTCAAAACTGGAAAGAAGCTTTCTGAGAAACTGCTCTGTGTTCTGTTAATTCATCTCACAGAGTTACATCTTTCCCTTCAAGAAGCCTTTCGCTAAGGCTGTTCTTGTGGAATTGGCAAAGGGATATTTGGAAGCCCATAGAGGGCTACGGTGAAAAAGGAAATATCTTCCGTTCAAAACTGGAAAGAAGCTTTCTGAGAAACTGCTCTGTGTTCTGTTAATTCATCTCACAGAGTTACATCTTTCCCTTCAAGAAGCCTTTCGCTAAGGCTGTTCTTGTGGAATTGGCAAAGGGATATTTGGAAGCCCATAGAGGGCTATGGTGAAAAAGGAAATATCTTCCGTTCAAAACTGGAAAGAAGCTTTCTGAGAAACTGCTCTGTGTTCTGTTAATTCATCTCACAGAGTTACATCTTTCCCTTCAAGAAGCCTTTCGCTAAGGCTGTTCTTGTGGAATTGGCAAAGGGATATTTGGAAGCCCATAGAGGGCTATGGTGAAAAAGGAAATATCTTCCGTTCAAAACTGGAAAGAAGCTTTCTGAGAAACTGCTCTGTGTTCTGTTAATTCATCTCACAGAGTTACATCTTTCCCTTCAAGAAGCCTTTCGCTAAGGCTGTTCTTGTGGAATTGGCAAAGGGATATTTGGAAGCCCATAGAGGGCTATGGTGAAAAAGGAAATATCTTCCGTTCAAAACTGGAAAGAAGCTTTCTGAGAAACTGCTCTGTGTTCTGTTAATTCATCTCACAGAGTTACATCTTTCCCTTCAAGAAGCCTTTCGCTAAGGCTGTTCTTGTGGAATTGGCAAAGGGATATTTGGAAGCCCATAGAGGGCTATGGTGAAAAAGGAAATATCTTCCGTTCCAAACTGGAAAGAAGCTTTCTGAGAAACTGCTCTGTGTTCTGTTAATTCATCTCACAGAGTTACATCTTTCCCTTCAAGAAGCCTTTCGCTAAGGCTGTTCTTGTGGAGTTGGCAAAGGGATATTTGGAAGCCCATAGAGGGCTATGGTGAAAAAGGAAATATCTTCCGTTCAAAACTGGAAAGAAGCTTTCTGAGAAACTGCTCTGTGTTCTGTTAATTCATCTCACAGAGTTACATCTTTCCCTTCAAGAAGCCTTTCGCTAAGGCTGTTCTTGTGGAATTGGCAAAGGGATATTTGGAAGCCCATAGAGGGCTATGGTGAAAAAGGAAATATCTTCCGTTCAAAACTGGAAAGAAGCTTTCTGAGAAACTGCTCTGTGTTCTGTTAATTCATCTCACAGAGTTACATCTTTCCCTTCAAGAAGCCTTTCGCTAAGGCTGTTCTTGTGGATTTGGCAAAGGGATATTTGGAAGCCCATAGAGGGCTATGGTGAAAAAGGAAATATCTTCCGTTCAAAACTGGAAAGAAGCTTTCTGAGAAACTGCTCTGTGTTCTGTTAATTCATCTCACAGAGTTACATCTTTCCCTTCAAGAAGCCTTTCGCTAAGGCTGTTCTTGTGGAATTGGCAAAGGGATATTTGGAAGCCCATAGAGGGCTATGGTGAAAAAGGAAATATCTTCCGTTCAAAACTGGAAAGAAGCTTTCTGAGAAACTGCTCTGTGTTCTGTTAATTCATCTCACAGAGTTACATCTTTCCCTTCAAGAAGCCTTTCGCTAAGGCTGTTCTTGTGGAATTGGCAAAGGGATATTTGGAAGCCCATAGAGGGCTATGGTGAAAAAGGAAATATCTTCCGTTCAAAACTGGAAAGAAGCTTTCTGAGAAACTGCTCTGTGTTCTGTTAATTCATCTCACAGAGTTACATCTTTCCCTTCAAGAAGCCTTTCGCTAAGGCTGCTCTTGTGGAATTGGCAAAGGGATATTTGGAAGCCCATAGAGGGCTATGGTGAAAAAGGAAATATCTTCCGTTCAAAACTGGAAAGAAGCTTTCTGAGAAACTGCTCTGTGTTCTGTTAATTCATCTCACAGAGTTACATCGTTCCCTTCAAGAAGCCTTTCGCTAAGGCTGTTCTTGTGGAATTGGCAAAGGGATATTTGGAAGCCCATAGAGGGCTACGGTGAAAAAGGAAATATCTTCCGTTCAAAACTGGAAAGAAGCTTTCTGAGAAACTGCTCTGTGTTCTGTTAATTCATCTCACAGAGTTACATCTTTCCCTTCAAGAAGCCTTTCGCTAAGGCTGTTCTTGTGGAATTGGCAAAGGGATATTTGGAAGCCCATAGAGGGCTATGGTGAAAAAGGAAATATCTTCCGTTCAAAACTGGAAAGAAGCTTTCTGAGAAACTGCTCTGTGTTCTGTTAATTCATCTCACAGAGTTACATCTTTCCCTTCAAGAAGCCTTTCGCTAAGGCTGTTCTTGTGGAATTGGCAAAGGGATATTTGGAAGCCCATAGAGGGCTATGGTGAAAAAGGAAATATCTTCCGTTCAAAACTGGAAAGAAGCTTTCTGAGAAACTGCTCTGTGTTCTGTTAATTCATCTCACAGAGTTACATCTTTCCCTTCAAGAAGCCTTTCGCTAAGGCTGTTCTTGTGGAATTGGCAAAGGGATATTTGGAAGCCCATAGAGGGCTATGGTGAAAAAGGAAATATCTTCCGTTCAAAACTGGAAAGAAGCTTTCTGAGAAACTGCTCTGTGTTCTGTTAATTCATCTCACAGAGTTACATCTTTCCCTTCAAGAAGCCTTTCGCTAAGGCTGTTCTTGTGGAATTGGCAAAGGGATATTTGGAAGCCCATAGAGGGCTATGGTGAAAAAGGAAATATCTTCCGTTCAAAACTGGAAAGAAGCTTTCTGAGAAACTGCTCTGTGTTCTGTTAATTCATCTCACAGAGTTACATCTTTCCCTTCAAGAAGCCTTTCGCTAAGGCTGTTCTTGTGGAGTTGGCAAAGGGATATTTGGAAGCCCATAGAGGGCTACGGTGAAAAAGGAAATATCTTCCGTTCAAAACTGGAAAGAAGCTTTCTGAGAAACTGCTCTGTGTTCTGTTAATTCATCTCACAGAGTTACATCTTTCCCTTCAAGAAGCCTTTCGCTAAGGCTGTTCTTGTGGAATTGGCAAAGGGATATTTGGAAGCCCATAGAGGGCTACGGTGAAAAAGGAAATATCTTCCGTTCAAAACTGGAAAGAAGCTTTCTGAGAAACTGCTCTGTGTTCTGTTAATTCATCTCACAGAGTTACATCTTTCCCTTCAAGAAGCCTTTCGCTAAGGCTGTTCTTGTGGAATTGGCAAAGGGATATTTGGAAGCCCATAGAGGGCTATGGTGAAAAAGGAAATATCTTCCGTTCAAAACTGGAAAGAAGCTTTCTGAGAAACTGCTCTGTGTTCTGTTAATTCATCTCACAGAGTTACATCTTTCCCTTCAAGAAGCCTTTCGCTAAGGCTGTTCTTGTGGAATTGGCAAAGGGATATTTGGAAGCCCATAGAGGGCTATGGTGAAAAAGGAAATATCTTCCGTTCAAAACTGGAAAGAAGCTTTCTGAGAAACTGCTCTGTGTTCTGTTAATTCATCTCACAGAGTTACATCTTTCCCTTCAAGAAGCCTTTCGCTAAGGCTGTTCTTGTGGATTTGGCAAAGGGATATTTGGAAGCCCATAGAGGGCTATGGTGAAAAAGGAAATATCTTCCGTTCAAAACTGGAAAGAAGCTTTCTGAGAAACTGCTCTGTGTTCTGTTAATTCATCTCACAGAGTTACATCTTTCCCTTCAAGAAGCCTTTCGCTAAGGCTGTTCTTGTGGAATTGGCAAAGGGATATTTGGAAGCCCATAGAGGGCTATGGTGAAAAAGGAAATATCTTCCGTTCAAAACTGGAAAGAAGCTTTCTGAGAAACTGCTCTGTGTTCTGTTAATTCATCTCACAGAGTTACATCTTTCCCTTCAAGAAGCCTTTCGCTAAGGCTGTTCTTGTGGAATTGGCAAAGGGATATTTGGAAGCCCATAGAGGGCTATGGTGAAAAAGGAAATATCTTCCGTTCAAAACTGGAAAGAAGCTTTCTGAGAAACTGCTCTGTGTTCTGTTAATTCATCTCACAGAGTTACATCTTTCCCTTCAAGAAGCCTTTCGCTAAGGCTGCTCTTGTGGAATTGGCAAAGGGATATTTGGAAGCCCATAGAGGGCTATGGTGAAAAAGGAAATATCTTCCGTTCAAAACTGGAAAGAAGCTTTCTGAGAAACTGCTCTGTGTTCTGTTAATTCATCTCACAGAGTTACATCGTTCCCTTCAAGAAGCCTTTCGCTAAGGCTGTTCTTGTGGAATTGGCAAAGGGATATTTGGAAGCCCATAGAGGGCTACGGTGAAAAAGGAAATATCTTCCGTTCAAAACTGGAAAGAAGCTTTCTGAGAAACTGCTCTGTGTTCTGTTAATTCATCTCACAGAGTTACATCTTTCCCTTCAAGAAGCCTTTCGCTAAGGCTGTTCTTGTGGAATTGGCAAAGGGATATTTGGAAGCCCATAGAGGGCTATGGTGAAAAAGGAAATATCTTCCGTTCAAAACTGGAAAGAAGCTTTCTGAGAAACTGCTCTGTGTTCTGTTAATTCATCTCACAGAGTTACATCTTTCCCTTCAAGAAGCCTTTCGCTAAGGCTGTTCTTGTGGAATTGGCAAAGGGATATTTGGAAGCCCATAGAGGGCTATGGTGAAAAAGGAAATATCTTCCGTTCAAAACTGGAAAGAAGCTTTCTGAGAAACTGCTCTGTGTTCTGTTAATTCATCTCACAGAGTTACATCTTTCCCTTCAAGAAGCCTTTCGCTAAGGCTGTTCTTGTGGAATTGGCAAAGGGATATTTGGAAGCCCATAGAGGGCTATGGTGAAAAAGGAAATATCTTCCGTTCAAAACTGGAAAGAAGCTTTCTGAGAAACTGCTCTGTGTTCTGTTAATTCATCTCACAGAGTTACATCTTTCCCTTCAAGAAGCCTTTCGCTAAGGCTGTTCTTGTGGAATTGGCAAAGGGATATTTGGAAGCCCATAGAGGGCTATGGTGAAAAAGGAAATATCTTCCGTTCAAAACTGGAAAGAAGCTTTCTGAGAAACTGCTCTGTGTTCTGTTAATTCATCTCACAGAGTTACATCTTTCCCTTCAAGAAGCCTTTCGCTAAGGCTGTTCTTGTGGAGTTGGCAAAGGGATATTTGGAAGCCCATAGAGGGCTACGGTGAAAAAGGAAATATCTTCCGTTCAAAACTGGAAAGAAGCTTTCTGAGAAACTGCTCTGTGTTCTGTTAATTCATCTCACAGAGTTACATCTTTCCCTTCAAGAAGCCTTTCGCTAAGGCTGTTCTTGTGGAATTGGCAAAGGGATATTTGGAAGCCCATAGAGGGCTACGGTGAAAAAGGAAATATCTTCCGTTCAAAACTGGAAAGAAGCTTTCTGAGAAACTGCTCTGTGTTCTGTTAATTCATCTCACAGAGTTACATCTTTCCCTTCAAGAAGCCTTTCGCTAAGGCTGTTCTTGTGGAATTGGCAAAGGGATATTTGGAAGCCCATAGAGGGCTATGGTGAAAAAGGAAATATCTTCCGTTCAAAACTGGAAAGAAGCTTTCTGAGAAACTGCTCTGTGTTCTGTTAATTCATCTCACAGAGTTACATCTTTCCCTTCAAGAAGCCTTTCGCTAAGGCTGTTCTTGTGGAATTGGCAAAGGGATATTTGGAAGCCCATAGAGGGCTATGGTGAAAAAGGAAATATCTTCCGTTCAAAACTGGAAAGAAGCTTTCTGAGAAACTGCTCTGTGTTCTGTTAATTCATCTCACAGAGTTACATCTTTCCCTTCAAGAAGCCTTTCGCTAAGGCTGTTCTTGTGGATTTGGCAAAGGGATATTTGGAAGCCCATAGAGGGCTATGGTGAAAAAGGAAATATCTTCCGTTCAAAACTGGAAAGAAGCTTTCTGAGAAACTGCTCTGTGTTCTGTTAATTCATCTCACAGAGTTACATCTTTCCCTTCAAGAAGCCTTTCGCTAAGGCTGTTCTTGTGGAATTGGCAAAGGGATATTTGGAAGCCCATAGAGGGCTATGGTGAAAAAGGAAATATCTTCCGTTCAAAACTGGAAAGAAGCTTTCTGAGAAACTGCTCTGTGTTCTGTTAATTCATCTCACAGAGTTACATCTTTCCCTTCAAGAAGCCTTTCGCTAAGGCTGTTCTTGTGGAATTGGCAAAGGGATATTTGGAAGCCCATAGAGGGCTATGGTGAAAAAGGAAATATCTTCCGTTCAAAACTGGAAAGAAGCTTTCTGAGAAACTGCTCTGTGTTCTGTTAATTCATCTCACAGAGTTACATCTTTCCCTTCAAGAAGCCTTTCGCTAAGGCTGTTCTTGTGGAATTGGCAAAGGGATATTTGGAAGCCCATAGAGGGCTATGGTGAAAAAGGAAATATCTTCCGTTCAAAACTGGAAAGAAGCTTTCTGAGAAACTGCTCTGTGTTCTGTTAATTCATCTCACAGAGTTACATCTTTCCCTTCAAGAAGCCTTTCGCTAAGGCTGTTCTTGTGGAATTGGCAAAGGGATATTTGGAAGCCCATAGAGGGCTATGGTGAAAAAGGAAATATCTTCCGTTCAAAACTGGAAAGAAGCTTTCTGAGAAACTGCTCTGTGTTCTGTTAATTCATCTCACAGAGTTACATCTTTCCCTTCAAGAAGCCTTTCGCTAAGGCTGTTCTTGTGGAATTGGCAAAGGGATATTTGGAAGCCCATAGAGGGCTATGGTGAAAAAGGAAATATCTTCCGTTCAAAACTGGAAAGAAGCTTTCTGAGAAACTGCTCTGTGTTCTGTTAATTCATCTCACAGAGTTACATCTTTCCCTTCAAGAAGCCTTTCGCTAAGGCTGTTCTTGTGGAATTGGCAAAGGGATATTTGGAAGCCCATAGAGGGCTATGGTGAAAAAGGAAATATCTTCCGTTCAAAACTGGAAAGAAGCTTTCTGAGAAACTGCTCTGTGTTCTGTTAATTCATCTCACAGAGTTACATCTTTCCCTTCAAGAAGCCTTTCGCTAAGGCTGTTCTTGTGGATTTGGCAAAGGGATATTTGGAAGCCCATAGAGGGCTATGGTGAAAAAGGAAATATCTTCCGTTCAAAACTGGAAAGAAGCTTTCTGAGAAACTGCTCTGTGTTCTGTTAATTCATCTCACAGAGTTACATCTTTCCCTTCAAGAAGCCTTTCGCTAAGGCTGTTCTTGTGGAATTGGCAAAGGGATATTTGGAAGCCCATAGAGGGCTATGGTGAAAAAGGAAATATCTTCCGTTCAAAACTGGAAAGAAGCTTTCTGAGAAACTGCTCTGTGGTCTGTTAATTCATCTCACAGAGTTACATCTTTCCCTTCAAGAAGCCTTTCGCTAAGGCTGTTCTTGTGGAATTGGCAAAGGGATATTTGGAAGCCCATAGAGGGCTATGGTGAAAAAGGAAATATCTTCCGTTCAAAACTGGAAAGAAGCTTTCTGAGAAACTGCTCTGTGTTCTGTTAATTCATCTCACAGAGTTACATCTTTCCCTTCAAGAAGCCTTTCGCTAAGGCTGCTCTTGTGGAATTGGCAAAGGGATATTTGGAAGCCCATAGAGGGCTACGGTGAAAAAGGAAATATCTTCCGTTCAAAACTGGAAAGAAGCTTTCTGAGAAACTGCTCTGTGTTCTGTTAATTCATCTCACAGAGTTACATCGTTCCCTTCAAGAAGCCTTTCGCTAAGGCTGTTCTTGTGGAATTGGCAAAGGGATATTTGGAAGCCCATAGAGGGCTATGGTGAAAAAGGAAATATCTTCCGTTCAAAACTGGAAAGAAGCTTTCTGAGAAACTGCTCTGTGTTCTGTTAATTCATCTCACAGAGTTACATCTTTCCCTTCAAGAAGCCTTTCGCTAAGGCTGTTCTTGTGGAATTGGCAAAGGGATATTTGGAAGCCCATAGAGGGCTATGGTGAAAAAGGAAATATCTTCCGTTCAAAACTGGAAAGAAGCTTTCTGAGAAACTGCTCTGTGTTCTGTTAATTCATCTCACAGAGTTACATCTTTCCCTTCAAGAAGCCTTTCGCTAAGGCTGTTCTTGTGGAATTGGCAAAGGGATATTTGGAAGCCCATAGAGGGCTATGGTGAAAAAGGAAATATCTTCCGTTCAAAACTGGAAAGAAGCTTTCTGAGAAACTGCTCTGTGTTCTGTTAATTCATCTCACAGAGTTACATCTTTCCCTTCAAGAAGCCTTTCGCTAAGGCTGTTCTTGTGGAATTGGCAAAGGGATATTTGGAAGCCCATAGAGGGCTATGGTGAAAAAGGAAATATCTTCCGTTCAAAACTGGAAAGAAGCTTTCTGAGAAACTGCTCTGTGTTCTGTTAATTCATCTCACAGAGTTACATCTTTCCCTTCAAGAAGCCTTTCGCTAAGGCTGTTCTTGTGGAATTGGCAAAGGGATATTTGGAAGCCCATAGAGGGCTACGGTGAAAAAGGAAATATCTTCCGTTCAAAACTTTAAAGAAGCTTTCTGAGAAACTGCTCTGTGTTCTGTTAATTCATCTCACAGAGTTACATCTTTCCCTTCAAGAAGCCTTTCGCTAAGGCTGTTCTTGTGGAATTGGCAAAGGGATATTTGGAAGCCCATAGAGGGCTACGGTGAAAAAGGAAGTATCTTCCGTTCAAAACTGGAAAGAAGCTTTCTGAGAAACTGCTCTGTGTTCTGTTAATTCATCTCACAGAGTTACATCTTTCCCTTCAAGAAGCCTTTCGCTAAGGCTGTTCTTGTGGAATTGGCAAAGGGATATTTGGAAGCCCATAGAGGGCTATGGTGAAAAAGGAAATATCTTCCGTTCAAAACTGGAAAGAAGCTTTCTGAGAAACTGCTCTGTGTTCTGTTAATTCATCTCACAGAGTTACATCTTTCCCTTCAAGAAGCCTTTCGCTAAGGCTGTTCTTGTGGAATTGGCAAAGGGATATTTGGAAGCCCATAGAGGGCTATGGTGAAAAAGGAAATATCTTCCGTTCAAAACTGGAAAGAAGCTTTCTGAGAAACTGCTCTGTGTTCTGTTAATTCATCTCACAGAGTTACATCTTTCCCTTCAAGAAGCCTTTCGCTAAGGCTGTTCTTGTGGAATTGGCAAAGGGATATTTGGAAGCCCATAGAGGGCTATGGTGAAAAAGGAAATATCTTCCGTTCAAAACTGGAAAGAAGCTTTCTGAGAAACTGCTCTGTGTTCTGTTAATTCATCTCACAGAGTTACATCTTTCCCTTCAAGAAGCCTTTCGCTAAGGCTGTTTTGTGGAATTGGCAAAGGGATATTTGGAAGCCCATAGAGGGCTATGGTGAAAAAGGAAATATCTTCCGTTCAAAACTGGAAAGAAGCTTTCTGAGAAACTGCTCTGTGTTCTGTTAATTCATCTCACAGAGTTACATCTTTCCCTTCAAGAAGCCTTTCGCTAAGGCTGTTCTTGTGGAATTGGCAAAGGGATATTTGGAAGCCCATAGAGGGCTATGGTGAAAAAGGAAATATCTTCCGTTCAAAACTGGAAAGAAGCTTTCTGAGAAACTGCTCTGTGTTCTGTTAATTCATCTCACAGAGTTACATCTTTCCCTTCAAGAAGCCTTTCGCTAAGGCTGTTCTTGTGGAATTGGCAAAGGGATATTTGGAAGCCCATAGAGGGCTATGGTGAAAAAGGAAATATCTTCCGTTCAAAACTGGAAAGAAGCTTTCTGAGAAACTGCTCTGTGTTCTGTTAATTCATCTCACAGAGTTACATCTTTCCCTTCAAGAAGCCTTTCGCTAAGGCTGTTCTTGTGGAATTCGCAAAGGGATATTTGGAAGCCCATAGAGGGCTATGGTGAAAAAGGAAATATCTTCCGTTCAAAACTGGAAAGAAGCTTTCTGAGAAACTGCTCTGTGTTCTGTTAATTCATCTCACAGAGTTACATCTTTCCCTTCAAGAAGCCTTTCGCTAAGGCTATTCTTGTGGAATTGGCAAAGGGATATTTGGAAGCCCATAGAGGGCTATGGTGAAAAAGGAAATATCTTCCGTTCAAAACTGGAAAGAAGCTTTCTGAGAAACTGCTCTGTGTTCTGTTAATTCATCTCACAGAGTTACATCTTTCCCTTCAAGAAGCCTTTCGCTAAGGCTGTTCTTGTGGAGTTGGCAAAGGGATATTTGGAAGCCCATAGAGGGCTATGGTGAAAAAGGAAATATCTTCCGTTCAAAACTGGAAAGAAGCTTTCTGAGAAACTGCTCTGTGTTCTGTTAATTCATCTCACAGAGTTACATCTTTCCCTTCAAGAAGCCTTTCGCTAATGCTGTTCTTGTGGAATTGGCAAAGGGATATTTGGAAGCCCATAGAGGGCTATGGTGAAAAAGGAAATATCTTCCGTTCAAAACTGGAAAGAAGCTTTCTGAGAAACTGCTCTGTGTTCTGTTAATTCATCTCACAGAGTTACATCTTTCCCTTCAAGAAGCCTTTCGCTAAGGCTGTTCTTGTGGAATTGGCAAAGGGATATTTGGAAGCCCATAGAGGGCTATGGTGAAAAAGGAAATATCTTCCGTTCAAAACTGGAAAGAAGCTTTCTGAGAAACTGCTCTGTGTTCTGTTAATTCATCTCACAGAGTTACATCTTTCCCTTCAAGAAGCCTTTCGCTAAGGCTGTTCTTGTGGAATTGGCAAAGGGATATTTGGAAGCCCATAGAGGGCTATGGTGAAAAAGGAAATATCTTCCGTTCAAAACTGGAAAGAAGCTTTCTGAGAAACTGCTCTGTGTTCTGTTAATTCATCTCACAGAGTTACATCTTTCCCTTCAAGAAGCCTTTCGCTAAGGCTGTTCTTGTGGAATTGGCAAAGGGATATTTGGAAGCCCATAGAGGGCTATGGTGAAAAAGGAAATATCTTCCGTTCAAAACTGGAAAGAAGCTTTCTGAGAAACTGCTCTGTGTTCTGTTAATTCATCTCACAGAGTTACATCTTTCCCTTCAAGAAGCCTTTCGCTAAGGCTGTTCTTGTGGAATTGGCAAAGGGATATTTGGAAGCCCATAGAGGGCTATGGTGAAAAAGGAAATATCTTCCGTTCAAAACTGGAAAGAAGCTTTCTGAGAAACTGCTCTGTGTTCTGTTAATTCATCTCACAGAGTTACATCTTTCCCTTCAAGAAGCCTTTCGCTAAGGCTGTTCTTGTGGAGTTGGCAAAGGGATATTTGGAAGCCCATAGAGGGCTATGGTGAAAAAGGAAATATCTTCCGTTCAAAACTGGAAAGAAGCTTTCTGAGAAACTGCTCTGTGTTCTGTTAATTCATCTCACAGAGTTACATCTTTCCCTTCAAGAAGCCTTTCGCTAAGGCTGTTCTTGTGGAATTGGCAAAGGGATATTTGGAAGCCCATAGAGGGCTATGGTGAAAAAGGAAATATCTTCCGTTCAAAACTGGAAAGAAGCTTTCTGAGAAACTGCTCTGTGTTCTGTTAATTCATCTCACAGAGTTACATCTTTCCCTTCAAGAAGCCTTTCGCTAAGGCTGTTCTTGTGGAATTGGCAAAGGGATATTTGGAAGCCCATAGAGGGCTATGGTGAAAAAGGAAATATCTTCCGTTCAAAACTGGAAAGAAGCTTTCTGAGAAACTGCTCTGTGTTCTGTTAATTCATCTCACAGAGTTACATCTTTCCCTTCAAGAAGCCTTTCGCTAAGGCTGTTCTTGTGGAATTGGCAAAGGGATATTTGGAAGCCCATAGAGGGCTACGGTGAAAAAGGAAATATCTTCCGTTCAAAACTGGAAAGAACCTTTCTGAGAAACTGCTCTGTGTTCTGTTAATTCATCTCACAGAGTTACATCTTTCCCTTCAAGAAGCCTTTCGCTAAGGCTGTTCTTGTGGAATTGGCAAAGGGATATTTGGAAGCCCATAGAGGGCTATGGTGAAAAAGGAAATATCTTCCGTTCAAAACTGGAAAGAAGCTTTCTGAGAAACTGCTCTGTGTTCTGTTAATTCATCTCACAGAGTTACATCTTTCCCTTCAAGAAGCCTTTCGCTAAGGCTGTTCTTGTGGAATTGGCAAAGGGATATTTGGAAGCCCATAGAGGGCTATGGTGAAAAAGGAAATAACTTCCGTTCAAAACTGGAAAGAAGCTTTCTGAGAAACTGCTCTGTGTTCTGTTAATTCATCTCACAGAGTTACATCTTTCCCTTCAAGAAGCCTTTCGCTAAGGCTGTTCTTGTGGAATTGGCAAAGGGATATTTGGAAGCCCATAGAGGGCTATGGTGAAAAAGGAAATATCTTCCGTTCAAAACTGGAAAGAAGCTTTCTGAGAAACTGCTCTGTGTTCTGTTAATTCATCTCACAGAGTTACATCTTTCCCTTCAAGAAGCCTTTCGCTAAGGCTGTTCTTGTGGAATTGGCAAAGGGATATTTGGAAGCCCATAGAGGGCTATGGTGAAAAAGGAAATATCTTCCGTTCAAAACTGGAAAGAAGCTTTCTGAGAAACTGCTCTGTGTTCTGTTAATTCATCTCACAGAGTTACATCTTTCCCTTCAAGAAGCCTTTCGCTAAGGCTGTTCTTGTGGAATTGGCAAAGGGATATTTGGAAGCCCATAGAGGGCTATGGTGAAAAAGGAAATATCTTCCGTTCAAAACTGGAAAGAAGCTTTCTGAGAAACTGCTCTGTGTTCTGTTAATTCATCTCACAGAGTTACATCTTTCCCTTCAAGAAGCCTTTCGCTAAGGCTGTTCTTGTGGAATTGGCAAAGGGATATTTGGAAGCCCATAGAGGGCTATGGTGAAAAAGGAAATATCTTCCGTTCAAAACTGGAAAGAAGCTTTCTGAGAAACTGCTCTGTGTTCTGTTAATTCATCTCACAGAGTTACATCTTTCCCTTCAAGAAGCCTTTCGCTAAGGCTGTTCTTGTGGAATTGGCAAAGGGATATTTGGAAGCCCATAGAGGGCTATGGTGAAAAAGGAAATATCTTCCGTTCAAAACTGGAAAGAAGCTTTCTGAGAAACTGCTCTGTGTTCTGTTAATTCATCTCACAGAGTTACATCTTTCCCTTCAAGAAGCCTTTCGCTAAGACTGTTCTTGTGGAATTGGCAAAGGGATATTTGGAAGCCCATAGAGGGCTATGGTGAAAAAGGAAATATCTTCCGTTCAAAACTGGAAAGAAGCTTTCTGAGAAACTGCTCTGTGTTCTGTTAATTCATCTCACAGAGTTACATCTTTCCCTTCAAGAAGCCTTTCGCTAAGGCTGTTCTTGTGGAGTTGGCAAAGGGATATTTGGAAGCCCATAGAGGGCTATGGTGAAAAAAGGAAATATCTTCCGTTCAAAACTGGAAAGAAGCTTTCTGAGAAACTGCTCTGTGTTCTGTTAATTCATCTCACAGAGTTACATCTTTCCCTTCAAGAAGCCTTTCGCTAAGGCTGTTCTTGTGGAATTGGCAAAGGGATATTTGGAAGCCATAGAGGGCTATGGTGAAAAAGGAAATATCTTCCGTTCAAAACTGGAAAGAAGCTTTCTGAGAAACTGCTCTGTGTTCTGTTAATTCATCTCACAGAGTTACATCTTTCCCTTCAAGAAGCCTTTCGCTAAGGCTGTTCTTGTGGAATTGGCAAAGGGATATTTGGAAGCCCATAGAGGGCTATGGTGAAAAAGGAAATATCTTCCGTTCAAAACTGGAAAGAAGCTTTCTGAGAAACTGCTCTGTGTTCTGTTAATTCATCTCACAGAGTTACATCTTTCCCTTCAAGAAGCCTTTCGCTAAGGCTGTTTCTTGTGGAATCGGCAAAGGGATATTTGGAAGCCCATAGAGGGGCTATGGTGAAAAAGGAAATATCTTCCGTTCAAAACTGGAAAGAAGCTTTCTGAGAAACTGCTCTGTGTTCTGTTAATTCATCTCACAGAGTTACATCTTTCCCTTCAAGAAGCCTTTCGCTAAGGCTGTTCTTGTGGAGTTGGCAAAGGGATATTTGGAAGCCCTTAGAGGGCTATGGTGAAAAAGGAAATATCTTCCGTTCAAAACTGGAAAGAAGCTTTCTGAGAAACTGCTCTGTGTTCTGTTAATTCATCTCACAGAGTTATATCTTTCCCTTCAAGAAGCCTTTCGCTAAGGCTGTTCTTGTGGAATTGGCAAAGGGATATTTGGAAGCCCATAGAGGGCTACGGTGAAAAAGGAAATATCTTCCGTTCAAAACTGGAAAGAAGCTTTCTGAGAAACTGCTCTGTGTTCTGTTAATTCATCTCACAGAGTTACATCTTTCCCTTCAAGAAGCCTTTCGCTAAGGCTGTTCTTGTGGAATTGGCAAAGGGATATTTGGAAGCCCATAGAGGGCTACGGTGAAAAAGGAAATATCTTCCGTTCAAAACTGGAAAGAAGCTTTCTGAGAAACTGCTCTGTGTTCTGTTAATTCATCTCACAGAGTTACATCTTTCCCTTCAAGAAGCCTTTCGCTAAGGCTGTTCTTGTGGAATTGGCAAAGGGATATTTGGAAGCCCATAGAGGGCTATGGTGAAAAAGGAAAATATCTTCCGTTCAAAACTGGAAAGAAGCTTTCTGAGAAACTGCTCTGTGTTCTGTTAATTCATCTCACAGAGTTACATCTTTCCCTTCAAGAAGCCTTTCGCTAAGGCTGTTCTTGTGGAATTGGCAAAGGGATATTTGGAAGCCCATAGAGGGCTATGGTGAAAAAGGAAATATCTTCCGTTCAAAACTGGAAAGAAGCTTTCTGAGAAACTGCTCTGTGTTCTGTTAATTCATCTCACAGAGTTACATCTTTCCCTTCAAGAAGCCTTTCGCTAAGGGCTGTTCTTGTGGAATTGGCAAAGGGATATTTGGAAAACCCATAGAGGGCTATGGTGAAAAAGGAAATATCTTCCGTTCAAAACTGGAAAGAAGCTTTCTGAGAAAACTGCTCTGTGTTCTGTTAATTCATCTCACAGAGTTACATCTTTCCCTTCAAGAAGTCTTTCGCTAAGGCTGTTCTTGTGGAGTTGGCAAAGGGATATTTGGAAGCCCATAGAGGGCTATGGTGAAAAAGGAAATATCTTCCGTTCAAAACTGGAAAGAAGCTTTCTGAGAAACTGCTCTGTGTTTCTGTTAATTCATCTCACAGAGTTACATCTTTCCCTTCAAGAAGCCTTTCGCTAAGGCTGTTCTTGTGGAGTTGGCAAAGGGATATTTGGAAGCCCATAGAGGGCTATGGTGAAAAAGGAAATATCTTCCGTTCAAAACTGGAAAGAAGCTTTCTGAGAAACTGCTCTGTGTTCTGTTAATTCATCTCACAGAGTTACATCTTTCCCTTCAAGAAGCCTTTCGCTAAGGCTGTTCTTGTGGATTTGGCAAAGGGATATTTGGAAGCCCATAGAGGGCTATGTTGAAAAAGGAAATATCTTCCGTTCAAAACTGGAAAGAAGCTTTCTGAGAAACTGCTCTGTGTTCTGTTAATTCATCTCACAGAGTTACATCTTTCCCTTCAAGAAGCCTTTCGCTAAGGCTGTTCTTGTGGAATTGGCAAAGGGATATTTGGAAGCCCATAGAGGGCTATGGTGAAAAAGGAAATATCTTTCCGTTCAAAACTGGAAAGAAGCTTTCTGAGAAACTGCTCTGTGTTTCTGTTAATTCATCTCACAGAGTTACATCTTTCCCTTCAAGAAGCCTTTCGCTAAGGCTGTTCTTGTGGAATTGGCAAAAGGGATATTTGGAAGCCCATAGAGGGCTATGGTGAAAAAGGAAATATCTTCCGTTCAAAAACTGGAAAGAAGCTTTCTGAGAAACTGCTCTGTGTTCTGTTTAATTCATCTCACAGAGTTTACATCTTTCCCTTCAAGAAGCCTTTCGCTAAGGCTGTTCTTGTGGAATTGGCAAAGGGATATTTGGAAGCCCATAGAGGGCTATGGTGAAAAAGGAAATATCTTCCGTTCAAAACTGGAAAGAAGCTTTCTGAGAAACTGCTCTGTGTTCTGTTAATTCATCTCACAGAGTTACATCTTTCCCTTCAAGAAGCCTTTCGCTAAGGCTGTTCTTGTGGAATTGGCAAAGGGATATTTGGAAGCCCATAGAGGGCTATGGTGAAAAAGGAAATATCTTCCGTTCAAAACTGGAAAGAAGCTTTCTGAGAAACTGCTCTGTGTTCTGTTAATTCATCTCACAGAGTTACATCTTTCCCTTCAAGAAGCCTTTCGCTAAGGCTGTTCTTGTGGAGTTGGCAAAGGGATATTTGGAAGCCCATACAGGGCTATGGTGAAAAAGGAAATATCTTCCGTTCAAAACTGGAAAGAAGCTTTCTGAGAAACTGCTCTGTGTTCTGTTAATTCATCTCACAGAGTTACATCTTTCCCTTCAAGAAGCCTTTCGCTAAGGCTGTTCTTGTGGAATTGGCAAAGGGATATTTGGAAGCCCCATAGAGGGCTATGGTGAAAAAGGAAAATATCTTCCGTTCAAAAACTGGAAAGAAGCTTTCTGAGAAACTGCTCTGTGTTCTGTTAATTCATCTCACAGAGTTACATCTTTCCCTTCAAGAAGCCTTTCGCTAAGGCTGTTCTTGTGGATTTGGCAAAGGGATATTTGGAAGCCCATAGAGGGCTATGGTGAAAAAGGAAAATATCTTCCGTTCAAAACTGGAAAGAAGCTTTCTGAGAAACTGCTCTGTGTTCTGTTAATTCATCTCACAGAGTTACATCTTTCCCTTCAAGAAGCCTTTCGCTAAGGCTGTTCTTGTGGAATTGGCAAAGGGATATTTGGAAGCCCATAGAGTGCTACGGTGAAAAAGGAAATATCTTTCCGTTCAAAACTGGAAAGAAGCTTTCTGAGAAACTGCTCTGTGTTCTGTTAATTCATCTCACAGAGTTACATCTTTCCCTTCAAGAAGCCTTTCGCTAAGGCTGTTCTTTGTGGAATTGGCAAAGGGATATTTGGAAGCCCATAGAGGGCTATGGTGAAAAAGGAAATATCTTCCGTTCAAAACTGGAAAGAAGCTTTCTGAGAAACTGCTCTGTGTTCTGTTAATTCATCTCACAGAGTTACATCTTTCCCTTCAAGAAGCCTTTCGCTAAGGGCTGCTCTTGTGGAATTGGCAAAAGGGATATTTGGAAGCCCATAGAGGGCTATGGTGAAAAAGGAAATATCTTCCGTTCAAAACTGGAAAGAAGCTTTCTGAGAAAACTGCTCTGTTTTTCTGTTAATTCATCTCACAGAGTTACATCTTTCCCTTCAAGAAGCCTTTCGCTAAGGCTGTTCTTGTGGAATTGATTTCTCTCTCTCCCACAAAGCTCTGAGCCCAGGTCCAGGGGTGGGGGGATCCCCTGTGGTCTCAGCCCACTCCCACCTGCTGGGGCTGGCCAGCCCTTAGCCGCTGCAGCCACAGGGCATCAGGAGAGGCCTTGAACGTCTTTCTCCCCACGGTGCTGCTGAGCTGGGGCCAGGGACCTGGCTGGGGCACATCCTAGGCCCCATCCTCAGCAGGAGAAAGGTGGGGGGTGGGCAGTGCTTGTCCTCTCCCCTCCGCTCCACGACTCTGCAGAGAACCAATTTGCCTTATCAGAAAACTCCCGAGAGTGGCTGGCTGAACCAAATAGCTAGGATTCCTGCTCAGAGGCACATCTGTTCCTGATAGACGGGAGGCCAGGGACGACAAGGCAGGGGAGGGGAGGCAGAGGTACTCGGCCCAGACCTTCCCAAAGTGATGCTCCCAGTCAGGCGCGGGGAGCCTGCCAGCCTGGCAGTGGGCAGACCTGGGCTGCCCCAGGGCCTGAGGCAGGAGGAGCTCCCTGCTCCCCATACTGCCCCCCAGCTGAGGAGCCAGCACCTGCATTTGGTGGGGCTGGGGGCAGGATGGAAAGGACCCCCATCCGTGCATGTGTGCGTTGCTGCTGGGCCACACCGAGCTCCTCCCAGCTGGGGCGCCTCCCTGCTCCCAGCCCAGCACCACCCCTCCCCACCCCACCTGCCTAGTGCACCTCCAAAACTCTCTCAGGCTCCAGGGGTTCCCACACTTAGGACCATCTCTCTAGAATTTGCATCTGAGTGGCTCACTGTCCCCTTAAAAGCCCCTCCCTGCTTCCCAGACCTCACTCAAGGTCAAGTTCAGCTTCTTGGCTCAGCACTGAGGGCCCTTTGAGCTGCAGCCATCTCCCTCCATGTGTGCACACCTTTGCCTGCACATGCAGCATGCGGTTCCCTGTGCCTAGAACACCCTTCCTGCCCACGTCCTGCCAATGCCCACGCGCCTGTCCAACCCGGCGGGAGGAGTGCCCTGTCTGCATGGTATTTCTCAGCCCCAGGCCTCCAGCTGCCTTTGCCTATCATCCACTGACACCACCAGGGCCTCTTGGCCCAGGAATTCCTTCTTCTGAAGCCTCGGCTCCCCACCACCAAGGGCGGGCATAGCCAACTGCATGAACGAAGAATGAAGACTGAGAGGAGGGGATCAGGAGAGGGCAGTGGAGGAAGCTGGAAGGAGGGAGGGGCAATGCTGGCTTCCTGAGGACTCTGAGGACTCCGAGGAGACCTGGGGAAGGTGAAGGCTTGCACCACTTTTCTGTCTCCTGGGAGAGCCCAGCCACATGGGAACTGTCTGAAGATGGGGAGGGGCCCATTCTTGCTTCCAGCCACGGCACCTTGGGTTCCCACCTGCTCCCTACCACTGGGCTCCAACATGTACCTGCACCCCATTCCCTCAATGCAGTCTGAGGCCACCCTGCTCCACACCCACCACCCCACTGACACCGCCACTCTGGGGCTGCCGGCTCCCAAGGACAGAGCCATCCCCATCTCCGTGTGCTCCACGGCCGAGCTGAGTCATGGGGGGGTCTCAGGTTTTTGGACAATCAAGGAGGGAAGAGGCGAGAGGATG
>NW_027327995.1:0-84653 GCF_047675955.1 Chlorocebus sabaeus
TGTTTTGGACCTGACTGGCTTCAACCTGACCAAACCGGCTCAAACCAGACCAGACCGGCTCAAACCTGTTTTGACCGGGTCAAACCGGTTTTGAACTGCTCAAACCACACCAGACAGGCTGAAACCGGTTTTGACCGGCTAAAACCGGTTTTGACCGGATGAGGCCAGATCAAACCAAATCAGACGGGCCGAGACTGGCTAAAATCGGATCAAACCGGACCAGAACGTCCCAGGATGCCTAAAACTGGGCCACAAACCGGTTTTGACCGGTTCAAACCAGACCAGACCGCCTCAAACCGGTTTTGACTGTCTCAATCAGGTTTTGACCGGCTCAAACCGGTTTTGACTGGATCAAACCAGACTCTACCGGCCCAGATGAGCTGAAAGCGGATCAAACAGGACCAGACCGGCCCAGACCAGCTGAAAGCGGGCCACAAAGCCGTTTTGACTGGCTGAAACGAGACCACATAGGCTCAAAGCGATTTTGACCGACCTGAGCAGGTTTTGACCGGCTCAAACCAGACCAGACCGGTTCAAACCAGTTTTGACAGCCTCAATTTGGTTTTGACCAGCTGAAACCGGTTTTGACCGGCTCAAACCACTCCAGTCCGGGTAAAACCGGTTTTGACCAGCTAAAAACGGGTTTCACTGGATGAGACAGGATCAAACCGAATCAGACTGGCCCAGACCGGCTACAATCTGATCAAACCGTACCCGACCGCCCCAGACTGCCTAAAGCTGGGCCACAAACCGGTTTTGACCGGTTCAAGCCAGGCCAGACCGGCTCAAACCGTTTTTGACCGACCTGAGCCAGTTTTGACTGCGTCAAACCAGACCAGACCGGTTCAAACCGTTTTTGACCGACCTGAGCCGGTTTTGACAGGCTCAAACCAGACCAGACTGGTTCAAACCGGTTTTGACTGCCTCAATTTGGTTTTGACCACCTGAAACCGGTTTTGACCAGCTCAAACCACTCCAGACCGGGTAAAACCTGTTTTTTCCTGCCTAAACCGGTTTTGACCTGATTAGACCAGCTCAACCAGCCCAGACCGGTTCAATTCGGTTTTGATCGTCACAAACCGGTTTTGAACTGCTCGAACCGGTTTTGACTGGCTCAAACCACACCAGACCAGCTGAAACCGGTTTTGACCCGCTAAAACCGGGTTTGACCGGGATGAGACCGGATCAAACCGAATCAGACCGGCCCAGACCAGCTAAAATCGGATCAAACCATACCCGACCGGCCCAGACTGCCTAAAACTGGGCCACAAACCGGTTTTGAGCTGTTCAAACCAGGCCAGACCGACTCAAACCGATTTTGATCCACCTGATCCGGTTTTGAACGGCTCAATCAAGACCAGACCGGTTTAAACCGGGTTTGACTGGCTCAATCCGGTTTTGACCGGCTCAAAAAACTCCAGACTGGCTAAAACCGGTTTTCACTGGCTCAAACCGGTTTTGATCTGATTAGACCGGATCAAACCGGACCAGACCGGCTCAGACAGACTCGAATCGATTTTGACTGGCTTCAACCAGACCAAACCGGCTCAAATCGGTTTTGACCAGCTCAAACCAGACCAGACCGCCTGAAACCGGAGCAGACCAGCTCAAACCGGTTTTGACCGGTTCAAACCGGTTTTGACCTGCTCAAACCACCCCAGACAGGCTGAAACCGCTTTTGATCGGCTAAAACCGGTTTTGACCGGATGAGACCAGATCATACCGAATCAGACCGGCCCAGACTGGCTAAAATCGGATCAAACCAGACCAGACTGGACCAGACCGCCAAAAACTGGGCCACAAACCGGTTTTGACCGGTGCAAACCAGACCAGACCGGCTCAAACCGGTTTTGACCGTCCTGAGCAGGTTTTGACCGGCGCAAACCAGACCAGACCGGTTGAAACCGGTTTTGACTGCCTCAATACCGTTTTGACCGGCTCAAACCAGACCAGACCAGCTCAAACCAGACCAGAGCAGCTCAAACCTCTTTTGAACGTGTCAAACCGGTTTTGAACTGCTCAAACCACACCAGACAGGCTGAAACCGGTTTTGACTGGCTAAAACCGGTTTTGACCGGATGAGACCGGATCAAACCGAATCAGACCGGCCCAGACCGGCAAAAATCGGATCAAACAGGACCAGACCCGCCCAGACCGCCTAAAACTGGGCCACAAACCGGTTTTGACCGGTACAAACCAGACCAGACCGGCTCCAACCGGTTTTGACCTTCTCAAAGCGGTTTTGACCGGATCTAACCGGACTCGACCGGCCCAGACCAGCTGAAACCAGATCAAACCGGAGCAGACTGGCCCAGACCGGCTGAAACCGGGACACAAATCGGTTTCGACCGGCTCCAACCAGACCAGACCTGCTCAAACCGGTTTTGACCAGCCTGAGCCTGTTTAGACCGGCTCAAACCAGAGCAGACTGGCTCAATCCGGACCAGAGTGGTTCAAACCGGTTTTGACCGGATGACAACGGATCAAACCGGACCAGACTGGCTCACACCGGATCAAACTGGCCCAGACAGGCCCAGACCGGCTGAAACCGGATCAAACCAGACGAGAGCAACACAGACCGGATAAAACCCGGCCTGACCGGCTCAAACCGGTTTTGACCGGCTCAAACCAGGCCAGAAAGGTTCAAACCGGTTTTGACAGGCTCAATCCGGTTTTGACCGGCTCAAACCGGTTTTGACCAGCTCAAACCACTCCAGACCGCCTAAAACCGGTTTTCAACGGCTCAAACCGGTTTTGACCTGATTAGACCGGGTCAAACAGGAGCAGACTGGCTCAGATACGCTCGAGTTCGTTTCGACAGACTTCAACCATACCAAACCGGCTCAATCCGGTTTTGACCAGCTTGAACGGGTATTTTCCATCTCAAACCAGAGCAGACCGACTCAAACCAGACCAGACCGGCCAAAACCGGTTTTGACCGGTTCAATCCGGTTTTGACCTGCTCAAACCACCCCAGACAGTCTGAAACCGCTTTTGATAGGCTAAAACCGGTTTTGACCGGATGAGACCAGATCATACCGAATCAGACCGGCCCAGACTGGCTAAAATCGGATCAAACCAGACCAGACAGTCGGAAACCGGTTTTGATCGGCTAAAACCGGTTTTGACCGGATGAGACCAGATCATACCGAATCAGACCGGCCCAGAACGGCAAAAATCGGATCAAACAGGACCAGTCAAGCCCAGACCGCCTAAAACTGGGCCACAAACCGGTTTTGACCGGTACAAACCAGACCAGACCGGCTCCAACCGGTTTTGACCTTCTGAAAGCTGTTTTGACCGGATCTAACCGGACTCGACCGGCCCAGACCAGCTGAAACCAGATCAAACCGGAGCAGACTGGCCCAGACCGGCTGAAACCGGGACACAAACCGGTTTCGACCGGCTCCAACCAGACCAGACCTGCTCAAACCGGTTTTGACCAGCCTGAGCCGGTTTAGACCGGCTCAAACCAGAGCAGACCGGCTCAATCTGGACCAGAGTGGTTCCAACCGGTTTTGACCGGATGACAACGGATCCAACCGGACCAGACTGTCTCACACCGGATCAAACTGTCCCAGACAGGCCCAGACCGGCTGAAACCGGATCAAACCAGACGAGAGCAACACAGACCGGATAAAACCCGGCCTGACCGGCTCAAACCGGTTTTGACCGGCTCAAACCAGACCAGAAACGTTCAAACCGGTTTTGACAGGCTCAATCCGGTTTTGACCGGCTCAAACCGGTTTTGACTAGCTCAAACCACTCCAGACCGCCTAAAACCGGTTTTCAACGGCCCAAACCGGTTTTGACCTGATTAGACCGGGTCAAACAGGAGCAGACTGGCTCAGATATGCTCGAGTTCGTTTCGACAGACTTCAACCATACCAAACCGGCTCAATCCGGTTTTGACCAGCTTGAACCGGTATTGGCCAACTCAAACCAGAGCAGACCAACTCAAACCAGAACAGACCGGCCAAAACCGGTTTTGACCGGCTCAAACCGGTTTTGACCTGCTCAAACCACACCAGACCGGCTGAAACATGTTTTGATCGGCTAAAACCGGTTTTGACCGGATGAGACCAGATCATACCGAATCAGACCGGCCCAGACCGGCTAAAATCGTATCAAACCGGACCAGACTGGACCAGACCGCCAAAAACTGGTCCACAAACCGGTTTTGACCGGTGCAAACCAGACCAGACCGGCTCAAACCGGTTTTGACCGACCCGAGCAGGTTTTGACCGGGGCAAACCAGACCAGACCGGTTCAAACCGGTTTTGACTGCCTCAATCCGGTTTTGACCGGCTGAAACCGGTTTTGACCGGCTCAAACCACACCAGACCGGCTGAAACCGATTTTGACCGGCTAAAACCGGGTTTGACGAGATGAGACCAGATCAAACCGAATCAGAACGGCCCAGACTGGCTAAAATCGGATCAAACCATACCCGAACGGCCCAGACTGCCTAAAACTGGGCCACAAACCGGTTTTGACCGGTTCAAACCAGACCAAACCGGCTCAAACCGGTTTTGACCGCCTCAAAGCAGTTTTGATGGAGCAAACAGACTCTACCGGCCCAGATCAGCTGAAAGCGGATCAAACAGGACCAGGCCGGCCCACACCGGCTGAAATCGGGCCATAAAGCGGTTCTGACCAGCTGAAACCAGACCAGACCGGCTCAAACCGGTTTTGACCGGCTCAAAGCGGTTTTGACCGGATCAACCCAGACTCGAACGGCACAGAGAAGCTGAAACCAGATCAAAAAGCACCAGATCGGCCCAGATTGGCTAAAATCGGATCAAACCGGACCAGACTGGACCAGACCGCCAAAAACTGGGCCACAAACCGGTTTTGACCGGTGCAAACCAGACCAGACCGGCTCAAACCGGTTTTGACCGTCCTGAGCAGGTTTTGACCAGCGCAAACCAGACCAGACCGGTTGAAACCGGTTTTGACTGCCTCAATACGGTTTTGACCGGCTCAAACCAGACCAGACCAGCTCAAACCAGACCAGAGCAGCTCAAACCTCTTTTGAACGGGTCAAACCGGTTTTGAACTGCTCAAACCACACCAGACAGGCTGAAACCGGTTTTGACTGGCTAAAACCGGTTTTGACCGGATGAGACCGGATCAAACCGAATCAGACCGGCCCAGACCGGCAAAAATCGGATCAAACAGGACCAGACCGGCCCAGACCGCCTAAAACTGGGCCACAAACCGGTTTTCACCGGTACAAACCAGACCAGACCGGCTCCAACCGGTTTTGACCTTCTCAAAGCGGTTTTGACCGGATCTAACCGGACTCGACCGGCCCAGACCAGCTGAAACCAGATCAAACCGGAGCAGACTGGCCCAGACCGGCTGAAACCGGGACACAAACCGGTTTCGACCGGTTCCAACCAGACCAGACTTGCTCAAACCGGTTTTGACAAGCCTGCGCCGGTTTAGACCGGCTCAAACCAGAGCAGACCGGCTCAAACTGGACCAGAGCGGCTCAAACCGGTTTTGACCGGATGACAACGGATCAAACTGGACCAGACTGGCTCACACTGGATCAAACTTGCTCAGACAGGCCCAGACCGACTGAAACCAGATCAAACCAGACGAGAGCGGCACAAACTGGCTAAAATCGTAACAGAACGGCTCAAATCGGTTTTGACCGTCTCAAACCAGGCAAGACAGGTTCAAACCGGTTTTGATTGCCTCAATCCGGTTTTGACCAGCTGAAACCGGTTGTGACCAGCTCAAACCACTGCAGACCGTCTAAAACCGGTTTTCAACGGCCCAAACCGGTTTTGACCTGATTAGACCGCGTCAAACCGGTTTTGACCGACCTGAGCCAGTTTAGAACGGCTCAAACCAGACCAGACCGGTTCAAACCGGTTTTGACTGCCTCAATCCTGTTTTGACCGGCTGCAACCGGTTTTAACCGACTCAAACCACACCAGACAAGCTGAAACCTGTTTTGACCGGCTAAAACCAGGTTTGACGAGATGAGAGCAGATCAAACCGAATCAAAAAGGCCCAGACTGGCTAAAATTGAATCAAACCGTACCCGAACGGCCCAGACTGCCTAAAACTGGGTCACAATCCGGTTTTGACCGGTTCAAACCACACCAAACCGGCTCTGAACGGTTTTTGACCGCCTCAAAGCAGTTTTGACGGAGCAAACAGACTCTACCGGCCCAGATCAGCTGAAAGCAGATCAAACAGGACCAGGCCGGCCCAAACCGGCTGAAATCGGGCCATAAAGCGGTTTTGACCGGCCGAAACCAGACCAGAAAGGCTCAAACCGATTTTGACCGACCTGAGCCGGTTTTCACCGGCTCAAACCAACCAGAACGGCTCAAAGCGATTTTGACCGCATCAAAGCGGTTTTGACCGGATCAAACCAGACTCGAACGGCACAGACAAGCTGAAACCGGATCAAACAGGACCAGACCAGCCCAGACCGGCTGAAAGCGGGCCACAAAGCGGTTTTGACCGGCTGAAACCAGACCAGATCGGCTCAAACCGGTTTTGACCAGCCTGAGCCGGTTTTCAACGGCTCAAACCAGACCAGAGCGCCTCAAACCGGATCAGAGCGGCTCAAACCGGTTTTGACCGGATGACAACGGATCAAACCAGACCAGACTGTCTCACACCGGATCAAACTTGCTCAGACAGGCCCAGACCGACTGAAATCGGATCAAACCATACCCGACTGACCCAGACTGCCTAAAACTGGGAAACAAACCGGTTTTGACCAGTTCAAACCAGGCCAGACCGGCTCAAACCGATTTTGATCGAACTGAGCCAGTTTTGAATGGCTCAATCAAGACCAGACCGGTTCAAATCGCTTTTAACAGGCTCAATCCGGTTTTGAACAGCTCAAACCACTCCAGACCGGCTAAAACCGGTTTTCACTGGCTCAAACCGGTTTTGATCTGATTAGACCGGATCAAACCGGGCCAGACCGGCTCAGACAGGCTCGAATTGGTTTCGACTGACTTCAACCAGACCAAACCGGCTCAATCCACTTTTCACCGGCTCGAACCTGTTTTGACCAGCTCAAACCAGACCAGACCGGCTCAAACCAGACAAGACCGGCTCAAACCAGTTTTGACCAGCTCAAACCAGACCAGACTGGCTCAAACCAGACCAGACCGGCTCAAACCGGTTTTAACCGGCTCAATCCACACCAGACCGTCTGAAACCGGTTTTGACCGGCTAAAACCGGTTTTGACCGGATGAGACCAGATCATACCAAATCAGACCGGCCCAGACCGGCTAAAATCGCATCAAACGGGACCAGTCCGGCCCAGACCGCCTAAAACTGGGCCACAAACCGGTTTTGACCGGTGCAAACCAGACCAGACCGGCTCAAACCGGTTTTGACTGAGCTGAGCCGGTTTTGACTGGCCCAAGCAAGACCAGACCGGTTCAGAAGATTTTTGACTCCCTCAATCCGGTTTTGACCGGCTGAAACCGATTTTGACCGACCTGAGGCGGTTTCCACCGGCTGAAACCAGACCAGACCGGCTCAAAACGGTTTTGACTGGCTCAATCCGGTTTTGACCGGCTCAAACCACTCCAGAGCGGCTAAAATCGGTTTTCACTAGCTCAAACCGGTTTTGATCTGATTAGACCGGATCAAACCGTACCAGACCGGCTCAGACAGGCTTGAATCGCTTTTGACTGGCTTCAACCTGACCAAACCGGCTCAAACCAGACCAGACCGGCTCAAACCTGTTTTGACCGGGTCAAACCGGTTTTGAACTGCTCAAACCACACCAGACAGGCTGAAACCGGTTTTGACCGGCTAAAACCGGTTTTGACCGGATGAGGCCAGATCAAACCAAATCAGACGGGCCGAGACTGGCTAAAATCGGATCAAACCGGACCAGAACGTCCCAGGATGCCTAAAACTGGGCCACAAACCGGTTTTGACCGGTTCAAACCAGACCAGACCGCCTCAAACCGGTTTTGACTGTCTCAATCAGGTTTTGACCGGCTCAAACCGGTTTTGACTGGATCAAACCAGACTCTACCGGCCCAGATGAGCTGAAAGCGGATCAAACAGGACCAGACCGGCCCAGACCAGCTGAAAGCGGGCCACAAAGCCGTTTTGACTGGCTGAAACGAGACCACATAGGCTCAAAGCGATTTTGACCGACCTGAGCAGGTTTTGACCGGCTCAAACCAGACCAGACCGGTTCAAACCAGTTTTGACAGCCTCAATTTGGTTTTGACCAGCTGAAACCGGTTTTGACCGGCTCAAACCACTCCAGTCCGGGTAAAACCGGTTTTGACCAGCTAAAAACGGGTTTCACTGGATGAGACAGGATCAAACCGAATCAGACTGGCCCAGACCGGCTACAATCTGATCAAACCGTACCCGACCGCCCCAGACTGCCTAAAGCTGGGCCACAAACCGGTTTTGACCGGTTCAAGCCAGGCCAGACCGGCTCAAACCGTTTTTGACCGACCTGAGCCAGTTTTGACTGCGTCAAACCAGACCAGACCGGTTCAAACCGTTTTTGACCGACCTGAGCCGGTTTTGACAGGCTCAAACCAGACCAGACTGGTTCAAACCGGTTTTGACTGCCTCAATTTGGTTTTGACCACCTGAAACCGGTTTTGACCAGCTCAAACCACTCCAGACCGGGTAAAACCTGTTTTTTTCCTGCCTAAACCGGTTTTGACCTGATTAGACCAGCTCAACCAGCCCAGACCGGTTCAATTCGGTTTTGATCGTCACAAACCGGTTTTGAACTGCTCGAACCGGTTTTGACTGGCTCAAACCACACCAGACCAGCTGAAACCGGTTTTGACCCGCTAAAACCGGGTTTGACGGGATGAGACCGGATCAAACCGAATCAGACCGGCCCAGACCAGCTAAAATCGGATCAAACCATACCCGACCGGCCCAGACTGCCTAAAACTGGGCCACAAACCGGTTTTGAGCTGTTCAAACCAGGCCAGACCGACTCAAACCGATTTTGATCCACCTGATCCGGTTTTGAACGGCTCAATCAAGACCAGACCGGTTTAAACCGGGTTTGACTGGCTCAATCCGGTTTTGACCGGCTCAAAAAACTCCAGACTGGCTAAAACCGGTTTTCACTGGCTCAAACCGGTTTTGATCTGATTAGACCGGATCAAACCGGACCAGACCGGCTCAGACAGACTCGAATCGATTTTGACTGGCTTCAACCAGACCAAACCGGCTCAAATCGGTTTTGACCAGCTCAAACCAGACCAGACCGCCTGAAACCGGAGCAGACCAGCTCAAACCGGTTTTGACCGGTTCAAACCGGTTTTGACCTGCTCAAACCACCCCAGACAGGCTGAAACCGCTTTTGATCGGCTAAAACCGGTTTTGACCGGATGAGACCAGATCATACCGAATCAGACCGGCCCAGACTGGCTAAAATCGGATCAAACCAGACCAGACTGGACCAGACCGCCAAAAACTGGGCCACAAACCGGTTTTGACCGGTGCAAACCAGACCAGACCGGCTCAAACCGGTTTTGACCGTCCTGAGCAGGTTTTGACCGGCGCAAACCAGACCAGACCGGTTGAAACCGGTTTTGACTGCCTCAATACCGTTTTGACCGGCTCAAACCAGACCAGACCAGCTCAAACCAGACCAGAGCAGCTCAAACCTCTTTTGAACGTGTCAAACCGGTTTTGAACTGCTCAAACCACACCAGACAGGCTGAAACCGGTTTTGACTGGCTAAAACCGGTTTTGACCGGATGAGACCGGATCAAACCGAATCAGACCGGCCCAGACCGGCAAAAATCGGATCAAACAGGACCAGACCCGCCCAGACCGCCTAAAACTGGGCCACAAACCGGTTTTGACCGGTACAAACCAGACCAGACCGGCTCCAACCGGTTTTGACCTTCTCAAAGCGGTTTTGACCGGATCTAACCGGACTCGACCGGCCCAGACCAGCTGAAACCAGATCAAACCGGAGCAGACTGGCCCAGACCGGCTGAAACCGGGACACAAATCGGTTTCGACCGGCTCCAACCAGACCAGACCTGCTCAAACCGGTTTTGACCAGCCTGAGCCTGTTTAGACCGGCTCAAACCAGAGCAGACTGGCTCAATCCGGACCAGAGTGGTTCAAACCGGTTTTGACCGGATGACAACGGATCAAACCGGACCAGACTGGCTCACACCGGATCAAACTGGCCCAGACAGGCCCAGACCGGCTGAAACCGGATCAAACCAGACGAGAGCAACACAGACCGGATAAAACCCGGCCTGACCGGCTCAAACCGGTTTTGACCGGCTCAAACCAGGCCAGAAAGGTTCAAACCGGTTTTGACAGGCTCAATCCGGTTTTGACCGGCTCAAACCGGTTTTGACCAGCTCAAACCACTCCAGACCGCCTAAAACCGGTTTTCAACGGCTCAAACCGGTTTTGACCTGATTAGACCGGGTCAAACAGGAGCAGACTGGCTCAGATACGCTCGAGTTCGTTTCGACAGACTTCAACCATACCAAACCGGCTCAATCCGGTTTTGACCAGCTTGAACGGGTATTTTCCATCTCAAACCAGAGCAGACCGACTCAAACCAGACCAGACCGGCCAAAACCGGTTTTGACCGGTTCAATCCGGTTTTGACCTGCTCAAACCACCCCAGACAGTCTGAAACCGCTTTTGATAGGCTAAAACCGGTTTTGACCGGATGAGACCAGATCATACCGAATCAGACCGGCCCAGACTGGCTAAAATCGGATCAAACCAGACCAGACAGTCGGAAACCGGTTTTGATCGGCTAAAACCGGTTTTGACCGGATGAGACCAGATCATACCGAATCAGACCGGCCCAGAACGGCAAAAATCGGATCAAACAGGACCAGTCAAGCCCAGACCGCCTAAAACTGGGCCACAAACCGGTTTTGACCGGTACAAACCAGACCAGACCGGCTCCAACCGGTTTTGACCTTCTGAAAGCTGTTTTGACCGGATCTAACCGGACTCGACCGGCCCAGACCAGCTGAAACCAGATCAAACCGGAGCAGACTGGCCCAGACCGGCTGAAACCGGGACACAAACCGGTTTCGACCGGCTCCAACCAGACCAGACCTGCTCAAACCGGTTTTGACCAGCCTGAGCCGGTTTAGACCGGCTCAAACCAGAGCAGACCGGCTCAATCTGGACCAGAGTGGTTCCAACCGGTTTTGACCGGATGACAACGGATCCAACCGGACCAGACTGTCTCACACCGGATCAAACTGTCCCAGACAGGCCCAGACCGGCTGAAACCGGATCAAACCAGACGAGAGCAACACAGACCGGATAAAACCCGGCCTGACCGGCTCAAACCGGTTTTGACCGGCTCAAACCAGACCAGAAACGTTCAAACCGGTTTTGACAGGCTCAATCCGGTTTTGACCGGCTCAAACCGGTTTTGACTAGCTCAAACCACTCCAGACCGCCTAAAACCGGTTTTCAACGGCCCAAACCGGTTTTGACCTGATTAGACCGGGTCAAACAGGAGCAGACTGGCTCAGATATGCTCGAGTTCGTTTCGACAGACTTCAACCATACCAAACCGGCTCAATCCGGTTTTGACCAGCTTGAACCGGTATTGGCCAACTCAAACCAGAGCAGACCAACTCAACCAGAACAGACCGGCCAAAACCGGTTTGACCGGCTCAAACCGGTTTTGACCTGCTCAAACCACACCAGACCGGCTGAAACATGTTTTGATCGGCTAAAACCGGTTTTGACCGGATGAGACCAGATCATACCGAATCAGACCGGCCCAGACCGGCTAAAATCGTATCAAACCGGACCAGACTGGACCAGACCGCCAAAAACTGGTCCACAAACCGGTTTTGACCGGTGCAAACCAGACCAGACCCGGCTCAAACCGGTTTTGACCGACCCGAGCAGGTTTTGACCGGGGCAAACCAGACCAGACCGGTTCAAACCGGTTTTGACTGCCTCAATCCGGTTTTGACCGGCTGAAACCGGTTTTGACCGGCTCAAACCACACCAGACCGGCTGAAAACCGATTTGACCGGCTAAAACCGGGTTTGACGAGATGAGACCAGATCAAACCGAATCAGAACGGCCCAGACTGGCTAAAATCGGATCAAACCATACCCGAACGGCCCAGACTGCCTAAAACTGGGCCACAAACCGGTTTTGACCGGTTCAAACCAGACCAAACCGGCTCAAACCGGTTTTGACCGCCTCAAAGCAGTTTTGATGGAGCAAACAGACTCTACCCGGCCCAGATCAGCTGAAAGCGGATAAAACAGGACCAGGCCGGCCCACACCGGCTGAAATCGGGCCATAAAGCGGTTCTGACCAGCTGAAACCAGACCAGACCGGCTCAAACCGGTTTTGACCGGCTCAAAGCGGTTTTGACGGATCAACCCAGACTCGAACGGCACAGAGAAGCTGAAACCAGATCAAAAAGCACCAGATCGGCCCAGATTGGCTAAAATCGGATCAAACCGGACCAGACTGGACCAGACCGCCAAAAACTGGGCCACAAACCGGTTTTGACCGGTGCAAACCAGACCAGACCGGCTCAAACCGGTTTTGACCGTCCTGAGCAGGTTTTGACCAGCGCAAACCAGACCAGACCGGTTGAAACCGGTTTTGACTGCCTCAATACGGTTTTGACCGGCTCAAACCAGACCAGACCAGCTCAAACCAGACCAGAGCAGCTCAAACCTCTTTTGAACGGGTCAAACCGGTTTTGAACTGCTCAAACCACACCAGACAGGCTGAAACCGGTTTTGACTGGCTAAAACCGGTTTTGACCGGATGAGACCGGATCAAACCGAATCAGACCGGCCCAGACCGGCAAAAATCGGATCAAACAGGACCAGACCGGCCCAGACCGCCTAAAACTGGGCCACAAACCGGTTTTCACCGGTACAAACCAGACCAGACCGGCTCCAACCGGTTTTGACCTTCTCAAAGCGGTTTTGACCGGATCTAACCGGACTCGACCGGCCCAGACCAGCTGAAACCAGATCAAACCGGAGCAGACTGGCCCAGACCGGCTGAAACCGGGACACAAACCGGTTTCGACCGGTTCCAACCAGACCAGACTTGCTCAAACCGGTTTTGACAAGCCTGCGCCGGTTTAGACCGGCTCAAACCAGAGCAGACCGGCTCAAACTGGACCAGAGCGGCTCAAACCGGTTTTGACCGGATGACAACGGATCAAACTGGACCAGACTGGCTCACACTGGATCAAACTTGCTCAGACAGGCCCAGACCGACTGAAACCAGATCAAACCAGACGAGAGCGGCACAAACTGGCTAAAATCGTAACAGAACGGCTCAAATCGGTTTTGACCGTCTCAAACCAGGCAAGACAGGTTCAAACCGGTTTTGATTGCCTCAATCCGGTTTTGACCAGCTGAAACCGGTTGTGACCAGCTCAAACCACTGCAGACCGTCTAAAACCGGTTTTCAACGGCCCAAACCGGTTTTGACCTGATTAGACCGCGTCAAACCGGTTTTGACCGACCTGAGCCAGTTTAGAACGGCTCAAACCAGACCAGACCGGTTCAAACCGGTTTTGACTGCCTCAATCCGGTTTTGACTGGCTGCAACCGGTTTTAACCGACTCAAACCACACCAGACAAGCTGAAACCTGTTTTGACCGGCTAAAACCAGGTTTGACGAGATGAGAGCAGATCAAACCGAATCAAAAAGGCCCAGACTGGCTAAAATTGAATCAAACCGTACCCGAACGGCCCAGACTGCCTAAAACTGGGTCACAATCCGGTTTTGACCGGTTCAAACCACACCAAACCGGCTCTGAACGGTTTTGACCGCCTCAAAGCAGTTTTGACGGAGCAAACAGACTCTACCGGCCCAGATCAGCTGAAAGCAGATCAAACAGGACCAGGCCGGCCCAAACCGGCTGAAATCGGGCCATAAAGCGGTTTTGACCGGCCGAAACCAGACCAGAAAGGCTCAAACCGATTTTGACCGACCTGAGCCGGTTTTCACCGGCTCAAACCAACCAGAACGGCTCAAAGCGATTTTGACCGCATCAAAGCGGTTTTGACCGGATCAAACCAGACTCGAACGGCACAGACAAGCTGAAACCGGATCAAACAGGACCAGACCAGCCCAGACCGGCTGAAAGCGGGCCACAAAGCGGTTTTGACCGGCTGAAACCAGACCAGATCGGCTCAAACCGGTTTTGACCAGCCTGAGCCGGTTTTCAACGGCTCAAACCAGACCAGAGCGCCTCAAACCGGATCAGAGCGGCTCAAACCGGTTTTGACCGGATGACAACGGATCAAACCAGACCAGACTGTCTCACACCGGATCAAACTTGCTCAGACAGGCCCAGACCGACTGAAATCGGATCAAACCATACCCGACTGACCCAGACTGCCTAAAACTGGGAAACAAACCGGTTTTGACCAGTTCAAACCAGGCCAGACCGGCTCAAACCGATTTTGATCGAACTGAGCCAGTTTTGAATGGCTCAATCAAGACCAGACCGGTTCAAATCGCTTTTAACAGGCTCAATCCGGTTTTGAACAGCTCAAACCACTCCAGACCGGCTAAAACCGGTTTTCACTGGCTCAAACCGGTTTTGATCTGATTAGACCGGATCAAACCGGGCCAGACCGGCTCAGACAGGCTCGAATTGGTTTCGACTGACTTCAACCAGACCAAACCGGCTCAATCCACTTTTCACCGGCTCGAACCTGTTTTGACCAGCTCAAACCAGACCAGACCGGCTCAAACCAGACAAGACCGGCTCAAACCAGTTTTGACCAGCTCAAACCAGACCAGACTGGCTCAAACCAGACCAGACCGGCTCAAACCGGTTTTAACCGGCTCAATCCACACCAGACCGTCTGAAACCGGTTTTGACCGGCTAAAACCGGTTTTGACCGGATGAGACCAGATCATACCAAATCAGACCGGCCCAGACCGGCTAAAATCGCATCAAACGGGACCAGTCCGGCCCAGACCGCCTAAAACTGGGCCACAAACCGGTTTTGACCGGTGCAAACCAGACCAGACCGGCTCAAACCGGTTTTGACTGAGCTGAGCCGGTTTTGACTGGCCCAAGCAAGACCAGACCGGTTCAGAAGATTTTTGACTCCCTCAATCCGGTTTTGACCGGCTGAAACCGATTTTGACCGACCTGAGGCGGTTTCCACCGGCTGAAACCAGACCAGACCGGCTCAAAACGGTTTTGACTGGCTCAATCCGGTTTTGACCGGCTCAAACCACTCCAGAGCGGCTAAAATCGGTTTTCACTAGCTCAAACCGGTTTTGATCTGATTAGACCGGATCAAACCGTACCAGACCGGCTCAGACAGGCTTGAATCGCTTTTGACTGGCTTCAACCTGACCAAACCGGCTCAAACCAGACCAGACCGGCTCAAACCTGTTTTGACCGGGTCAAACCGGTTTTGAACTGCTCAAACCACACCAGACAGGCTGAAACCGGTTTTGACCGGCTAAAACCGGTTTTGACCGGATGAGGCCAGATCAAACCAAATCAGACGGGCCGAGACTGGCTAAAATCGGATCAAACCGGACCAGAACGTCCCAGGATGCCTAAAACTGGGCCACAAACCGGTTTTGACCGGTTCAAACCAGACCAGACCGCCTCAAACCGGTTTTGACTGTCTCAATCAGGTTTTGACCGGCTCAAACCGGTTTTGACTGGATCAAACCAGACTCTACCGGCCCAGATGAGCTGAAAGCGGATCAAACAGGACCAGACCGGCCCAGACCAGCTGAAAGCGGGCCACAAAGCCGTTTTGACTGGCTGAAACGAGACCACATAGGCTCAAAGCGATTTTGACCGACCTGAGCAGGTTTTGACCGGCTCAAACCAGACCAGACCGGTTCAAACCAGTTTTGACAGCCTCAATTTGGTTTTGACCAGCTGAAACCGGTTTTGACCGGCTCAAACCACTCCAGTCCGGGTAAAACCGGTTTTGACCAGCTAAAAACGGGTTTCACTGGATGAGACAGGATCAAACCGAATCAGACTGGCCCAGACTGATCAAACCGTACCCGACCGCCCCAGACTGCCTAAAGCTGGGCCACAAACCGGTTTTGACCGGTTCAAGCCAGGCCAGACCGGCTCAAACCGTTTTTGACCGACCTGAGCCAGTTTTGACTGCGTCAAACCAGACCAGACCGGTTCAAACCGTTTTTGACCGACCTGAGCCGGTTTTGACAGGCTCAAACCAGACCAGACTGGTTCAAACCGGTTTTGACTGCCTCAATTTGGTTTTGACCACCTGAAACCGGTTTTGACCAGCTCAAACCACTCCAGACCGGGTAAAACCTGTTTTTTCCTGCCTAAACCGGTTTTGACCTGATTAGACCAGCTCAACCAGCCCAGACCGGTTCAATTCGGTTTTGATCGTCACAAACCGGTTTTGAACTGCTCGAACCGGTTTTGACTGGCTCAAACCACACCAGACCAGCTGAAACCGGTTTTGACCCGCTAAAACCGGGTTTGACGGGATGAGACCGGATCAAACCGAATCAGACCGGCCCAGACCAGCTAAAATCGGATCAAACCATACCCGACCGGCCCAGACTGCCTAAAACTGGGCCACAAACCGGTTTTGAGCTGTTCAAACCAGGCCAGACCGACTCAAACCGATTTTGATCCACCTGATCCGGTTTTGAACGGCTCAATCAAGACCAGACCGGTTTAAACCGGGTTTGACTGGCTCAATCCGGTTTTGACCGGCTCAAAAAACTCCAGACTGGCTAAAACCGGTTTTCACTGGCTCAAACCGGTTTTGATCTGATTAGACCGGATCAAACCGGACCAGACCGGCTCAGACAGACTCGAATCGATTTTGACTGGCTTCAACCAGACCAAACCGGCTCAAATCGGTTTTGACCAGCTCAAACCAGACCAGACCGGCTCAAACCGGACCAGACCGGCTCAAACCTGTTTTGACCGGGTCAAACCGGTTTTGAACTGCTCAAACCACACCAGACAGGCTGAAACCGGTTTTGACCGGCCAAATCCGGGTTTGACCAGATGAGGCCGGATCAAACCGAATCAGACGGGCCGAGACCAGCTATAATTGGATCAAACTGGACCAGACAGGTCCAGAATGCCTAAAACTGGGCAACAAACCGGTTTTGACCGGTTCAAACCAGACCAGACTGGCTCAAAGCGGTTTTGACCGGCTCGAAACTGTTTTGACCGGCTCAAACCAGAGCAGACCGGCTAAAACCAGATCATACCGTTTCAAACCGGTTTTGACCAGCTAAAAGCGGTTTTGACCGGATCAAACCGGACTCGACTGACCCAGACCAGCTGAAACGAGATCAAACCGGAGCAGACCGGCCCAGACTGGCTGAAACCGGGACACAAACCGGTTTTGACTGGCTCAAACCATACCAGACGGGTTCAAACCGGTTTTGACCGACCTGAGCCGGTTTAGACCGGCTCAAACCAGACCAGACCGGCTCAATCCGGACCAGAGTGGTTCAAACCGGTTTTGACCTGATGACAACGGATCAAACCGGACCAGACTTGCTCACACCAGATCGAACTGGCCCAGACAGGCCCAGACCAGCTGAAACCGGATCAAAGCAGACGAGAGTGGCACAGAACGGCTAAAACAGGGCCAGACCGGCTCAAATCGGCTTTGACCGGCTCAAACCAGACCAGACAGGTTCAAACTAGTTTAGACTGGCTCAATCCGGTTTTGACAAGCTCAAACCGGTTTTGACCAGCTCAAACCACTCCAGACCGGCTAAAACCGGTTTTCAAAGGCCCAAACCGGTTTTGACCTGATTAGACCAGGTCAAACCGGACCAGACCGGCTCAGACAGGCTCGAATTGGCTTCGAATGACATCAACTCTCGCTAAGACTGTTCTTGTGGTATTGGCAAAGTGATATTTGGAAGCCCGTAGAGGGCTACGGTGAAAAAGGAAATATCTTCTATTAAAAACAGGAAAGAAGCTTTCAGAGAAACTGCTTTGTGTTCTGTTAACCCATCTAACAGATTACATCATTCCCTTCAAGAAGACTTTCGGAAAGTCTGTTCATGTGGAATTTGCAAAGTGATTTTTGCAAGCCCATGGAGGGCTATGGGGAAAAAGGAAATATCTTCCGTTAAAAACTGGAAAGAAGCTTTCTGAGAAACTGCTTTGTCCTCTGTTAATTCATCTCACAGAGTTACAGCTTTTCGCTCAAGAAGCCTTTCGCGAAGACTGTTCTTGTGGAATTTGCGAAGTGATATTTGGAAGTCCATAGAGGGCTATGGTTAAAAAGGAAATATCTTCCGTTAAAAATTGGAAAGAAGCTTTCTGAGAAACTGATTTGTGTTCCGTTAATTCATCTCACAGATTCACTGTTTTCACCTCAAGAAGACTTTCGCTAAGACAGTTCGTGTGGAATTTTCATAGTGATATTTTCAAGCCCATAGAGCATTAAGGTGAAAAAGGAAATATCCTAATTAAAAACTGAAAAGAAGCATTCTGAGAAACTACTTTGTGTTCTGTTAATTGATCTCACAGAGTTACAGCTTTCCCCTGAGGAAGTCTTTCGCGAAGACTCATCTTGAGGAATTTGGAAAGTGATATTTGGAAGCCCATAGAGGGTTACGGTGAAAAAGGAAATATCTTCCGTTAAAAACTGGAAACCAGCTTTCTGAGAAATTTCTTTCTCTTCTGTTAATTCACCTCACAGAGCTTCTGCGTTCCTCTCAAGAAGCCTTTCGCTAAGACTCCTCTTGTGGAATTTTTAAAGTGATATTTGGAAGCCCATAGAGGGTTACGGTGAAAAAGGAAAATCTTCCCTTAAAAACAGGAAAGAAGCTTTCTGAGAAACTGCTTTGTGTTCTGTTAATTCATCTCACAGTTACTGCTTTCCTCTCAAGAAGCCTTTCGCTAAGATTCTTCTTGTGGAATTGGCAAAGTGATATTTGGAAGCCCATAGAGGTCTATGGTGAAAAAGGAAATATCTTCCATTAAAAACTGTAAAGAAGCTTTCTGAGAAATTGCTTTGTGTTCTGTTAATTCATCTCACAGACTCACTGTTTTCACCTCAAGAAGCCTTTCGCTAAGACTGTTCTTGTGGAATTTTCATAGTGATATTTTCAAGCCCATAGAGGGCTAAGGTGAAAAAGGTAATATCCTAAGATAAAAACTGAAAAGAAGCTTTCTGTGAAACTGCTTGGTGTTCTGTTAATTCATCTCACAGAGTTACAGCTTTCCCATCAGGAAGCCTTTCGCTAAGACTGTTTATGTGGAATTTGGAAAGTGATATTTATAAGCCCAAAGAGGCCTACGGTGAAAAAGGAAATATCTTCCGTTAAAAACTGGTAAGAAGCTTTCTGAGAAACTGCTTTGTGTTCTGTTATTTCTTCTCACACAGTTACAGCTCTACCCTCAAGAAGCCTTTCACTAAGACTGTTCTTGTGGAATTTGGAAAGTGATATGTAGTAGCCCATAGAGGGCCATGGTGAAAAAGGAGATACCTTCCCTTAAAAACTGAAAAGACGATTTCTGATAAACTGCTTTGTGTTCTGTTAACTCATCTCACAGTGTTACAGCTTTCCCCTCAAGAAGTCTTTCGCTAAGACTGTTCATGTGGAATTTGGAAAGTGATATTTAGTTGCCAATAGAGGGCTATGGTGAAAAAGGAAATATCTTCCGTTAAAAAGTGGATAGAAGCTTTCTGAGAGACTGCTTTGTGTTCTGTTAATTCATCTCACAAAATTACAGCTTTCCCCTCATGAAGTCTGTGGCTAAGACTGTTCCTGTGGAATTTGCAAAGTGATATTTGGAAGCCCATAGAGGGCTATGGTGAAAAAGGACATATCTTCGGTAAAAAACTGGAGAGAAGCTTTTCGAGAAACTGCTTTGTGTTCTGTTAATTCATCTCACAGATTTACAGCTTTACCCTCCAGGACCCTTTCGCTAAGACTGTTCTTGTGGAATTTGCAAAGTGATATTTTGAAGCCCATAGAGCTCTATGGTGGAAAAGGAAATATCCTAAGATAAAAACTGAAAAGAAGCTTTCTGAGAAACTGCTTTGTGTTCTGTTAATTCATCTCACAGTGTTACAGCTTTCCTCTCAAGTAGCCTTTCGCTAAGACAATTTTTGTAGAATTTGCAAAGTGATATTTGGAAGCCCATAGAGGGCTATGGTGAAAAAGGAAATATCTTCCGTTAAAAACTGGAAAGAGGCATTCTGAGAAACTCCTTTGTGTTCTCTTAATTCAACTCACAGAGTTACACCTTTCCCCTCAAGAAGCCTTTCCTTAAGACAGTTTTTGTGGAAATTGGAAAGGAATACGTAGAAGCCCATAGAGGGCTATGGTGAAAAAAAAATATCCTAAGACAAAAACTGAAAAGAATCTTTCTGAGAAACTACATTGTGCTCTGTTAATTCATGTCACAGACTTAGAGCTTTCCCATACAGAAGCCTTTCGCTAAGACTGTTCTTGTGGAATTTGCAAAGTGATATTTGGAAGCCCATAGTGTGCTATGGTGGAAAAGGAAATATCTTCCGTTAAAAATTGGAAAGAGGATTTCTGAGAAACTGGTTTGTGTTCTTTTAATTCATCTCACACAGTTACAGCTTTCCCCTCAAGAAGCCTTTCCCTAAGACTGTTCTTGTGGAATTTGCAGAGTGATATTTGGAAGCCCATACAGGGATATGGTGAAAAAGGAAATATCTTCAGTTAAAAACTATATAGAAATTTTCTGAGAAACTACTTTGTGTTCTGTTAATTATTGTCACCGAGTTACAGCTTTCCCCTCAAGAAGCCTCTCCCTAAGACTGTTCTTGTGGAATTTTCTAAGTGATATTTGGAAGCCCATAGAGGGCTATGGTTTAAAAGGAAGTATCTTACGTTGAAAAGGGGAAAGAGGCTTTCTGAGAAACTGCTTGGTGTTCTGTTAACTCATCTCACAGAGTTACAGCTTTAACCTCAAGAAGCCTCTACGTAAGACAGTTCTTGTGGAATTTTCAAAGCGATATTTGGAAGCCCATAGATGGCTAAGGTGAAAAAGGAAATATCTTCCGTTAAAAACTGGACAGAGGCTTTCTGAGAAACTCTTTTGTTTTCTGTTAATTCACCTCACAGACTTACAGCTTTTCCCTCAAGAAGCCTTTTGCTAGACTGTTCTTGTGGAATTTGCGAAGTGATATTTGTAAGTCCATAGAGGGCTCTGGTAAAAAAGGAAATATCTGTAGTTAAAAAATGGAAAGAAGCTTTCTGAGAAACTGCTTTGTGTTCTGTAAATTCATCTCACAGATTTACAGCTTTCCCCTCAAGAAGCCTTTCGCTAAGTGTGTTCTTGTGGAATTTGCAAAGTGATATTAGGAAGCCCCTAGAGGGCTATGGTTAAAAAGGAAATATCTTCCGTTAAAAATTGGAAAGAGGCTTTCTGAGCAATTGCTTTGTGTTCTGTTAATTCAACTCACAGAGTTTCAGCTTTCCCCTCAAGAATGCTTTCGCTATGACTGTTTTTTTCGAATTTGCAAAGTGATATTTGGAAGCCCATAGAGGGCAATGGTGAAAAAGGATATATCCTAAGAAAAAAACTGAAAAGAAGCTTTCTGAAAAACTACATTGTGTTCTGTTAATTCATTTCACAGACTTACAGCTTTCCCCTGAAGAAGCCTTTCGCTAAGACTGTTTTTCTGGAATTTGCAAAGTGATATTACGAAACCCCTAGAGGGCTATGGTGAAAAAGGAAATATCTTCCGTTAAATATTGGAAAGAGGCTTTCTGAGCAATTGTTTTGTGTTATGCTAATTCAACTCACAGAGTTTCAGCTTTCCCCTCAAGAATCCTTTCGCTATGACTGTTTTTGTGGAATTTGCAATGTGATATTTGGAAGACCATATAGGGCAATGGTGAAAAAGGAAATATCCTAAGAAAAATACTGAAAAGAAGCTTTCTGAAAAACCACATTGTGTTCTGTTAATTCATTTCACAGACTTACAGGTTTCCCCTCAAGAAGCCTTTAACTAAGACTGTTCTTGTGGAATTTGAAATGTGGTATTTGGAAGCCCACAGGGGGCTATGGTGAAAAAGGATATAACCTCCGATAAAAACTGGAAAGAGGCTTTCTGAGAAACTGCTTTGTGTTCTGTTAATTCATCTCACAGAGTTACAGCTTTCCCCTCCAGAAGCCTTTCGCTAAGGCTTTTCTTGTGGAATTTGCAGAGTGATATTTGGAAGCCCATAGAGGGCTATGGTGAAAAAGGAAATATCTTCCGTTAAAAATTCTAAAGAAGCTTTCTGAGAAACTGCTTTGTGTTCTGTAAATTCATCTCACTGAGTTACAGCATTCCCCTCAAGAATCCTTTCGCTAACACTGTTCTTCTGGAATTTGCAAAGTGATATTTGGAAGCCCATAGAGGTCTACGGTGAAAAAGGAAATATCTTTAGTTAAAAATTGAAAAGAAGCTTTCTGAGAAACTGCTTTGTGTTCTGTAAATTCATCTCACAGAGTAACAGCTTTCCCCTAAGGAAGCCTTTCGCAAAGACTGTTCTTGTGGAATTTGCAAAGTGATATTTTGAAGCTCATAGAGAGCTATGGTGAAAAAGGAAATATCTTCCGTTAAAAACTGGAAAGAGGCTTTCTGTCCAACTGCTTTGTGTTCTGAAAATTCAACTCACAGAGTTACAGCTTTCCCCTCAAGAAGCCTTTTGCTTAGACTGTTTTTGTGAAAATTGGAAAGTGATACTTAGAATCCCATAGAGGGCTATGGTGAAAAAGGAAATATCCTAAGATAAAACTGAAAAGACACTTTATGAAAAACTACATTTTGTTCTGTTAATTGATCTCACAGACTTACAGCTTTCCCCTCAAGAAGCCATTCGCTAAGACTGTTCTCCTTGAATTTGCAAAGTGATATTTGGAAGCTCATAGAGCGCTATGGTTAAAAAGGAAACATCTTAAGTTAAAAACTGGAAAGAAGCTTTCTGAGAAACTGCTTTGTGTTCTCTTAATTCATCTCACACAATTATAGCTTTCCCCTCAAGAAGCCTTTCGCTGAGACTGTTCCTGTGGAATTTGCAAAGTGATATTTGGAGGCCCATTGGGATATGATGAAAAAGGAAATAACTTCCGATAAAAACTGGAAAGAGGCTTTCTGAGAAACTGCTTTGTGTTCTGGCAACTCATCTCACAGAGTTACCGCTTTCCCCTCAAGTAGCCTTTCGCTAAGACTGTTCTTGTGGAGTTTGCAAAGTGATATTTGGAAGCCCATAGAGGGCTATGGTGAAAAGGAAATATCTTCCGTTAAAAACTGGAAAGAGGCTTTCTGAGAAACTGCTTTGTGTTCTGTTAATTCACCTCACAGAGTTACAGCTTTCCCCTCAAGAAGCCTCTCCCTAAGACTGTTCTTGTGGAATTTTCAAAGTGATATTTGAAAGCCCTAATAGGGCTATGGTGAAAAAGGAAATATCCTATATAAAACCTGAAAAGAAGCTTTCTGAGAAACTGTTTGTGTTCTGTTAATTCATCTCACAGAGTTACAACTTTCACCTAAAGAAGCCATTAATTAAGACTGTTCTTGTGGAATTTGCCAAGTGATATTTGGAAGCCCATAGAGGGTTATGGTGAAAAAGGAAATATCCTACAATTAAAACCGAAAAGAAACTTTCTCAGAAACTGCATTGTGTTCTATTAATTCATCGAACCGAGTTGTTGCTTTCCCCTCTAGTAGCCGATCACTAAGACTGTTCTTGTGGAATTTGCAAGGTGATATCTGGAAGCCCATAGAGGGCTTTCGTGAAAATGGAAATATCTTCCGTTAAAAACTGGAAAGAGACTTTCTGAGAAACTGGTTTGTGTTCTGTTAATTCATCTCACAGAGTTACAGCTTTCCCCTCAAGAAGCCTTTCGATAAGACTGTTTTGTGGAATTTGCAAAGTGATATTTGGAAGCCCATAGAGGTCAGTGGTGCAAAAGGAAATATCCTAAATTAAAAACTGAAAAGAAGCTTTCTGAGAAACTGCTTTGTGTTCTGATAATTTATTTCACAGAGTTACAGCTTTCCCCTCAAGAAGCCTTTTGTTAAGCCGGTTCTTGTGGAATTTCCAAAGTGATATTTTGAAGCATATAGAGGGCTATGGTGAAAAAGGAAATATCTTCCGTTAAAACTGGAAAGAAGCTTTCTGAGATACTGCTTTGTGTTCTGTTAATTCACTTCACAGAGTTACAGTTTAGCCTCAAGAAGCCTTTTGCTACGTCTCTTCTTGTGGAATTTGTAAAGTGATATTGGAACCCCAAAGAGGGCTATGGTGAAAAAGGAAATATCTTCCGTTAAAAAATGGAAAGAAGCTTTCTGAGAAACTGCTTTGTGTCCTGTTAATTCATTTCACAGAGTTACAGCTTTCCCCTCAAGAAGCCTTTCGCTAAGAATGTTTTGTGGAATTTGTAAGGTGATATTTGGAAGCCCATAGAGGGCTATGTTGAAAAAGGAAATATCTTCAGTTAAAAACTGCAAAGAAGCTTTCTGAGAAACTGCTTTGTGTTCTGTTAATTCATCTCACAGAGTTACAGCTTTCCACTCAAGAAGCCTTTCGCTAAGACTGTTCTTCTGGAATTTGGAAAGTGATATGTAGAAGCCCATAGAGGGCTAGGGTGAAAAAGGAAACATCCTGAGATAAAAACTGAACAGAAGCTTTCTGAGAAACTGCTTTGTGTTCTGTTAATTCATCTCGCAGACTTACAGCTTTCCCCTCAAGAAGTCTTTTGCTAAGACTGTTCTTGTGGAATTTGCAATGTGATATTTGGAAGCCCATGGTGGGCTATGGTGAAAAAGGACATATCTTCTGTTAAAAACACGGAAAAAGCTTTCTGATTACAGCTTTCCCCTCAAGAAGCCTTTCTCTAATACTGTTCTTGGGGAAATTGCAAAGTGATATTTGAAAGCTCATAGACGTCTATGGTTAAAAATGAACAATCTTCTGTAAAAACTGGAAAGAAGCTTCCTGAGAAACTGCTTTGTGTTCTGTTAATTCATCTCACAGTGTTACAGTTTTCCCCTCAAGAAGCCTTTCGCTAAGACTGTTCTTGTGGAATTTGCAAAGTGATATTTGGAAGCCCGTAGAGAGCTATGGTGAAAAAGGAAATATCTTCCGTTCAAAACTGGTAAGAAGCTTTCTGAGAGACTGCTTTGTGTTCTGTTAGTACATCTCACAGAGTTAGAGCTTTCCCCTCAAGAAGCCTTTTGCTACGACTATTCTTGTGGAATTTGCAAAGTGATATTTGGAAGCCCATAGAAGTCTATGGAGAAAAAGGAAATATCCTGAGATAAAAACTGAAAAGAAGCTTTCTGAGAAACTGCTTTGTGTTCTGTTAATTCATCTCACAGAGTTACAGCTTTCCCCTCAAGAAGCCTTTCGCTAAGACTGCTCTTGTGGAATTTGCAAAGTGACATTTGGAAGCCCATAGATGGCTTTGGTGAAAAAGGAAATAACTTCAGTTAAAAACTGGAAAGAAACTTTCTGAGAAACTGCTTTGTCTTCTGTTAATTCATCTCACAGAGTTACACCTTTCCCCTCAAGAAGCCTTTCGCTAAGACTGCTCTTGTGGAATTTGAAAGTGATATTTGGAAGTCCTTAGAGGTCTATGGTGGAAAAGGAAAGATCCTAAAACAAAAACTGAAAAGAAACTTTCTGAGAAACTACTTTCTGTTCTGTTAATTCATCTCACAGACTTACAGCTTTCCCCTCAAGAAGCCTTTCTCTAAGACTTTTCTTGTGGAATTTGAAAGTGATATTTGGAAGCCCATAGAGGGCTATGGTAAAAAAGGAAATATCTTCCGTTAAAAATTCTAAAGACGCTTTCTAAGAAACTGCTTTGTGTTCTGTAAATTCATCTCACAGAGTTACAGCATTCCCCTCAAGAAGCCTTTCGCTAATACTGTTCTTGTGGAATTTGCAAAGTGATAATTGGAAGGCCATAGAGGTCTATGGTGAAAAAGGAAATATCTTCTGTTAAAAAATAAAAAGAAGCTTTCTGAGAAACTGCTTTGTGTTCTGTTAATTCATTTCACAGAGTTACAGCTTTCCCCTCAGGAAGCCTTTCGCTAAGACTGTTCTTGTAGAATTTGCAAAGTGATATTTGGAAGCTCATAGAGGGCTATGGTGAAAAAGGAAATATCCTCCGTTAAAAACTGGAAAGAGGCTTTCTGACCAACTGCTTTGTGTTCTGATAATTCAACTGACAGAGTAAGATCTTTCCCCTCAAGAAGCCTTTCGCTTAGACTGTTTTTGTGGAAATTGGAAAGTGATACTTAGAATCCCACAGAGGGCTATGGTGAAAAAGGAAATATCCTAAGATAATACTGAAAAGAAGCTTTATGAAAAACTACATTGTGTTCTGTTAATTCATCTCACAGACTTACAGCTTTCCCCTCAAGAAGCCTTTCGCTAAGACTGTGCTCGTGGAATTTTCAAAGTGATATTTGGAAGCCCATAGAGGGCTACGGTTTAAAAGGAAACATCTTCCGTTAAAAACTGGAAAGAAGGTTTCTGAGAATCTGCTTTGTGTTCCGTTAATTCATCTCACAGACTTACAGCTTTCCCCTCAAGAAGCCTTACGCTAAGTCTGTTCTCGTGGAATTTGCAAAGTGATATTTGGAAGCCCATAGAGGGGTACGGTTAAAAAGGAAACATCTTCCGTTAAAAACTGGAAAGATGCTTTCTGAGAAACTGCTTTGTGTTCTGTTAATTCATCTCACACAGTTACAGCTTTCCCCTCAAGAAGCTTTTCGCTGAGACTGTTCTTGTGGAATTTGCAAAGTGATATTTGGAGGCCCATAGGCCGTATGGTGAAAAAGGAAATAACTTCTGATAAAAACTGGAAAGAGGCTTTCTGAGAAACTGCTCTGTGTTCTGTTAATTCGTCTCACACAGTTACAGCTTTCCCCTCAAGAAGCCTTTCCGTAAGACAGTTCTTTTGGAATTTGCAATGTGATATTTGGAAGCCCATGCAGGGCTATGGTGAAAAAGGAAATATCTTCAGTTAAAAACTGGAAAGAAACTTTCTGAGAAACTGCTTTGTGTTCTGTTAATTCATCTCACAGAATTACAGCTTTCCCTTCAAGAAGCCTCTCCCTAACACTGTTCTTGTGGAATTTTCAAAGTGATATTTGAAAGCCCTTAGAGGGCTATGGTTAAAAAGGAAATATCCTATATAAAACCTGAAAAGAAGCTTTCTGAGAACCTGCTTTGTGTTCTGTTAATTCATCTCACAGAGTTGCAGCTTTCCCCTCAAGAAGTCGTTCATTAAGGCTGTTCTTGTGGAATTTGCAAAGTGATATTTGGAAGACCATAGAGGACTAGGGTGAAAAAGGAAATATCCTACGAAAAAATCGAAAAGAAGCTTTCCGAGAAACGGCATGGTGTTCTCTTAATTCATCTCACCGAGTTGTAGCTTTCCCCTCAAGAAGCGATCACTAAGACTGTTCTTGTGGAATTTGCAAGGTGATATCAGGAAGCTCATAGAAGGCTATGGTGAGAAAGGAAATACCTTCCATTAAAAACTGGAAAGAGGCTTTCTGAGAAACTGCTTTGTGTTCTGTTAATTCATCTCACAGAGTTACAGCTTTCCCCTCAAGAAGACTTTCGCTAAGACTGTTCTTGTGGAATTTGCAAAGTGATATTTGGAAGCCGATAGAGGTCTATGGTGCAAAAGGAAACATCCTAAGATAAAAACTCAAAAGAAGCTTTCTGGGAAACTGCTTTGTGTTCTGTAGATTCATTTCACAGAGTTACAGCTTTCTCCTCAAGAAGCCTTTTGCAAAGGCAATTCTTGTGGCATTTGCAAAGTGGTATTTGGAAGCCCATCAAGGGCTAGGGTGAAAAAGGAAATATCTTCAGTTAAAAACTGAAAAGGATCTTTTTGAGGAACTGCTTTGTGTTATGTTTATTCATCTCACAGAGTTACAGCTTTCCCCTCAAGAAGCCTTTCGCTAAGAATGTTCTTGTGGAATTTGGAATGTGATATTTGGAAGCCCGTAGAGGGCTTTGGTGAAAAACGAAACATCTTCCGTTAAAACCTGGAAAGAAGCTTTCTGAGAAACTGCTTTGTGTCCTGTTAATTCATTTCACAGAGATACAGCTTTCCCCTCAAGAAGCCTTTCGCTAAGAATGCTTTGTGGAATTTGTAAGGTGATATTTGGAGGCCGATAGAGGGCTATGGTGAAAAAGGTAATATCTTCAGTTAAAAACTGAAAAAAAGTTTTCTGAGAAAATGCTTTGTGTTCTGTTAATTCATCTCACAGAGTTACAGCTTACCCCTCAAGAAGCCTTTCGCTAAGTCTGTTCTTGTGGAATTTAAAAAGTGATATTTGGAAGCCCATATGGGGCTTTGGTGAAAAAAAAATCTTCCGTTAAAAACTGGAAAGAAGCTTTCTGCGAAACTGCTTTGTGTTCTTTTAATTCATCTCCGAGAGTTGCAGCTTTCCCTACAAGAAGCCTTTCGCTAAGACTGTTCTTGTGCAATTTGGGAAGTGATATATAGAAGCCCATAAAGGGCTATGGTGAAAAAGGAAATATCTTAAGATAAAAACTGAAAAGAAGCTTTCTGAGAAACTACTTTGTGTTCTGTTAGTTCATCTAACAGAGTTACAGCTTGCTCCTCAAGAAGCCGTTCACTAAGACTGTTCTTCTGAAATTTGCATTGTGTTCTGTTAAATCATCTCTCAGAGTTACAGCTTTCCACTCAAGAAGCCGTTCACTAAGACTGTTTTTCTGAAAATTGGAAAGTGATATTAGGAACCCCATAGAAGGCTATTGTGGAAAAGGAAATATTTTCCGTTAAAAACTGGAAAGAAGCTTTATGAGAAACTAACTTGTGTTCTGTTAATTCATCTCACAGAGTTACAGCTTTCCCCTCAAGAAGCCTTTCGCTAAGTCTGTTCTTGCGGAATTTTCAAAGTGATATTCAGAAGCCCGTAGAGGGCTAAGGAGAAAAAGTAAATATCTTCAGTTAAAACTGGAAAGAAGCTTTCTGAGAAAGTCCTTTGTGTTCTCTTAAATCATCTCACAGAGTTACAGCTTTCCACTCAAGAAGTCTTTCGCTAAGACTGTTCTTGTGGAATTTGCAAAGTGAAGTTTGGAAGCCCATAGAGGGCTATGGTGAAAAAGGAAATATCTTCCATTAAAAACTGGAAGGAAGATTTCTGAAAAACTCCTTTGTGTTTTGTTAATTCATCTCACAGAGTTACAGCTTTCCCCTCCATAAGCCTTTCGCTAAGACTGTTCTTGTGGAATTTGGAAAGAGATATTTGGAAGTCCACAGAGGGCTATGGTGAAAAAGGAAACATAATAAAATAAAAACTGAAAAGAAGCTTTCTGAGAAACTGTTTTGTGTTATGTTAATTCATCTCACAGAGTTACAGCTTTTCTTTCAAGAAGGATTTCGCTAAGAGTGTTCTTGTGGAAATTGCCAAGTGATATTTGGAAGCCCTTAGAGGTCTACGGTGAAAAACGAAATATCTTCAATTAAAAACTGGAAAGAAGCTTTCTGAGAAACTGCTTTGTGTTCTGTTAATTCATCTCACAGCGTTACAGCTTTCCCCTCAAGAAGCCTTTCCCTAAGACTGTTCTTGTGGAAATTGGAAGGTGATATTTAGAGGCCCAGAGAGGGCTATGGTGAAAAAGGAAATATCCTAATACAAAAACTGAAAAGTAGCTTTCTGAGAAACGGCTTTGTGTTCTGATAATTCATGTCACAACATTACAGCTTTCCCCTCAAGAAGCCTTTCGCTAAGGCTGTTCTTGTGGAATTTACCAAGTGATATTTGGAAGCCCATAGTGGGCTATAGTGAAAAAGGAAATATCTTCCATTAAAAAGTGGAAAGAAGCTTTCCGAGAAACTGCTTTGTGTTCTGTTAATTCATGTCACAGAGTTGCAGCTTTCCCCTCAAGAAGTCTTACGCTAAGTCTTTTCTTGTGGAATTTGCAAAGTGATATTTGGACGCCCCTAGAGGGCAATGGTGAAAAAGGAAATATCTTCAGTTAAAAACTGCAAAGGAGCTTTCTGAGCAACTGCTTTGTGTTCTGTAAATTCATCCCACAGAGTTACAGCTTTCCCCTCAAGAAGCCTTTCCCGAAAACTGTTCCTGTGGAATTTCAAAAGTGATATTTAGAAGCCCATAGAGGTCTATGGTGAAGAGGAAATAGCCTAAGATAAAAACTAAAAATAAGCTTTCTGAGAAACTGATTTGTGTTCTGTTAATTTGTCTCACAGGGTGACAGCTTTCCCCTCAAGAAGCCTTTCGCTAAGACTGTTCTTGTGGAATTTAGAACGTGATATTAGAACTCCATAGAGGGCTTTGGTGAAAAAGGAAATATCTTCTGTTAAAAACTGGAAAGATTCTTTCTGAGGAACTGCTTTTTGTTCTGTTAATTCAACTAACAGAGTTACAGCTTTCCCCTCAAGAAGCCTTTCGCTAAGACAGTTCTTGTAGAATTTGCAATGTGATATTTGGAAGTTCATAGAGGGCTATGGTGAAAAAGGAAATATCCTAAGATAAAAACTGAAAACAATCTTTCTGAGAAACTGCTTTGTGTTCTGATAATTCATTTCACAGAGTTACAGCTTTCTCCTCAAGAAGCCTTTCGCTAAGGCTATTCTTGTGGACTTTGCCAAGTGATATTTTGAAGCCCATAGAGGGCTACGTTGAAAAAGGAAATTCTTCAGTTAAAATCTGGAAAGAAGCTCTCCGAGAAACTGCTTTGTGTTCGGTTAATTCATCTCACAGAATTACAGCATTCACCTCAGGAAACCTTTCATTGAGACTGTTCTTGTGGGATTTGCAAAGTGATTTTTGGAAGCACATTGAGGGCTATGGTGAAAAAGGAAATATCTTCAGATAAAAACTGGAAAGAAGGTTTCTGAGAAACTGCTTTTGTTCTGTTAATTTATCTCACAGAGTTAGAGCTTTCCCCTCAAGAATCCTCTCGCTAAGATTGTTCTTGTGGAATTTGCAAAGTGATATTTGGAAGCCAATAGATGGCTATGGTGAAAAAGGTAATATCTTAATTTAAAAACTGGAAAGAAGCTTTCTGATCAACTGCTTTGTGTTCTGTTAATTCATCTCACAGAGTTACAGTTTTCCCCGCAAGAAGCCTTTCGCTGAGACTGTTTTTGTTGAATTTGCAAAGGGATATTTGGAAGAGCAAAGAGGGCTATGGTGAAAAAGGAAACATCTTCAGTTAAAAACTGGAAAGAAGCTTTCTGAGAAACTGCTTTGTGTTCTGTTAATTCATTTCACAGACTTACAGCTTTAAGCTCAAGAAGCCTTTCGCTAACACTGTTCTTGTGGAATATGCAAAGTAATATTTGGAAGCCCATAGAGGGCTTTGGTAAAAAAGGAAATATCTTCCGATTAAAACTGGAAAGAAGCTTTCTGAGAAACTGCTTTGTTTTCTGTTAATTCATCTCAAAGAATTACAGCTTTACCCTCAAGAAGCCTTTCGCTAAGACAGTTCTTGTGGAATTTGAAAACTCATATATGGAAGCCCATAGTGGGCTATGGTGAAAAAGGAAATATCTTCCCTTAAAAACTGGAAAGAAGCTTTCTGATTACAGCTTTCCCCTCAAGAAGCCTTTCGCTAAGACTCTTCTTTGGAATTTGCAAAGTGATATTTGGGAGCCCATAGAGTGCTATGTTGAAAAAGGTAATATCCTAAGATAAAAACTGAAAAGATGCTTTCTGAGAAACTACTTTGTGTTCTGTTAATTCATCTCACAGACTTACAGCTTTCCCCACAGGAAGCCTTTCGCTAAGAGTGTTCTTGTGGAATTTGCAAAGTGATATTTAGAAGCCAATAGAGGGCTATGGTGAAAAAGGAAATATCTTCAGTTAAAAACTTGAAAGAAACTTTGTGAGAAACTGCTTTCTGTTCTGTAAATTCATCTCACAGAGTTACAGCTTTCCCCTCAAGAAGCCTTTGGCTAAGAGTGTTCTTGTGGAATTTGCAAGGTGATATTTGGTAGCCCAAAGAGGGCTTTGGTGAAAACGGAAATATCTTCCGTTAAAAACTGGAAAGCAGCTTTTGATTAACTGCTTTGTGTCCTCTTAATTCATCTCACAGAGTTACAGCTTTCCCCTCAGGAAGCCTTTCGCTAACACTGTTCTTGTGGAATTTACAAAGTGATATTTGGACGACCAAAGAGGGCTAGCGTGAAAAAGGAAATATCTTCAGTTAAAAACTGGAAAGAAGCTTTCTGAGAAACTGCTCTGTGTTCTGTTAATTCATTTCACAGAGTTACAGCTTTCCCCTCAAGAAGCATTTCGCTAACACTGTTCTTGTGTAATTTGCAAAGTGATATTTGGAATCCCAAAGACGGCTTTGGTAAAAAAGGAAATATCTTCCGTTAAAAACTGGAAAGAAGCTTTCTGAGAAAATACTTTGTGTTCTGTTAATTCATCCCACAGAGTTACAGCTTTCCCCTCAAGAAGCCTTTCGCTAAGACTGTTCTTGTGGTATTTAGAACGTGATATTAGAATCCCATAGAGGGCTATGTTGAAAAAGGAAATATTATCCGTTAATAACTGGAAAGAAGCTTTCTGAGAAACTGCTTTGTGTTCATTTAATTCATCTCACAGGGTTACAGCTTTCCCTGCAAGAAGCCTTTCGCTAAGACTGTTCTTGTTCAATTTGGAAAGTGATATTTAGAAGCCAATAGAGGGCTATGGTGAAAAGGAAATATCTTCCTTTAAAAACTGGAAAGAAGCTTTCTGAGAAACTGCTTTGTGTTCTGTTAATTCATCTCACAGAGTTACAGCTTTCTCCTCAAGAAGCCTTTCGCTAAGGCTCTTCTTGTGGAATTTGCCAAGTGATATTTGGAAGCCCATAGAGGGCTATGCTGAAAAAGGAAATCTCTTTTATTAAAAATTGGAAAGAAGCTTTCTGAGAAACTGCTTTGTGCTCTCTTAATTGATCTCACAGAGTTACAGCTTTCCCCTCAAGAAGCCTTTTGCTAAGACTGTTCTTGTGGAATTTAGAAAGTGATATTTAGAAGACCATAGAGGACTATGGTGAAATAGGAAATATCTTCCGTTAAAAACTTGAAAGAAGCTTTCTGGGAAACTGCTTTGTGTTCTCTTAATTCATCTCACGGAGTTACAGCTTTCCCCCCAAAAAGCCTTTATCTAAGACTGTTCTTGTCGAATTTGTAAAGTGATATTTAGAAGCCCATAGTGGGCTGTGGTGAAAAAGGAAATATCTTCCATTAAAAACTGGAAAAACGCTTTCTGAGAAATGGCTTTGTGTTCTGTTATTTAATCTCACAGAGTTACATCTTTCCCCTCAAGAATCCTTTCGTTAAGACTGTTCTTGTGGAATTTAGAAAGTGATATTTAGAAGCCCATAGAGGGCTATGGTGAAAAAGGAAATAATTTACGTTAAAAACAGGAAAGAAGCTTTCTGAGAAACTGCTTTGTATTCTCGTAATTCATCTCACAGAGTTACAGCTTTTACCTCAAGAAGCCTTTTGCTAAGACTGTTCTTGTGGAATTTGCAAAGTGATATTTGGAAGCCCATAGAGGGCTATAGTGAGAAAGGAAGGATCCTAACATAAAAACTGAAAAGAAGCTTTCTGAGAAACTGCTTTGTGTTCGGTTAATTCATCTCACAGAGTTACATCTTTTCCCTCAAGAAGCCTTTCGCTAAGACTGTTCTTGTGGAATTTGCAAAGTGATATTTGGAAACCCCTGGAAGGTTATGGTGAAAATGAAATATCTTCCTTTAAAAACTGGAAAGAAGCTTTCTGAGAAACTGTTTTGTGTTCTGTTAGTTCATCTCACAGAGTTACAGCTTTCCCCTTAAGAAGCCTTTCGATAAGACTGGTCTTTTGGTATTTGCAAAGCGATATTTGCAAGCCCTTAGAGGGCTGTGGTGAAAAAGGAAATATCCTAAGATAAAAACTGGAAAGAAGTTTTCTGAGAAACTGCTTTGTGTTCTGTTAATTCATTTCACAGAGTTACAGCTTTCCCCTCGAGTAGCCTTTCGCTAAGACAGTTCTTGTGGAATTTGGAAAGTGATATTTGGAAGCCCCTTGAGGGCTATGGTGAAAATGAAATGTCTTCCGCTAAAAACTGTAAAGAAGCTTTCTGAGAAACTGGTTTGTTTTCTGTTAATTCATCTCACAGAGTTACAGCTTTCCCCTCCAGAAGACTTTCGCTAAGACTGTTTTTGTGGAATTTGCAAAGTGGTATTTGGAAGCCCATAGAGGGTTCTGGTGAAAATGGAAAAACCTTCCGTTTAAAACTGTAAAGAAGCTTTCTGAGAAACTGCTTTGTGTTCTGTCAATTCATCTCACAGAGTTACAGCATTCCCCTCAAGAAGCCTTTCGCTAAGCCTTTTCTTGTGCAATTTGCAAAGAGATATTTGGAAACCCCTAGAGGGCTATGGTGAAAAAGGAAATATCTTCATTTAAAAAATGGAAAGAAGCTTTCTGAGAAACTGCTTTCTTTTTTGTTCATTCATCTCAGAGAGTTACAGTTTTCCCTTCAAGAACTTTTTCGCTAAGACTGTTCTTGTGGAATTTGCAAAGTGTATTTGGAAGCCCATAGAGGGCTATGGTGAAAAAGAAAATATCTTCCGTTAAAAACTGGAAAGAAGTTTTCTGAGAAAATGCATTGTGTTCTGTTAATTCATCTCACAGAGTAACAGCTTTCCCCTCAAGAAACCTTCCTCTAAGACTGTTCTCTCGGAAATTGCAAGGTGTTATTTGAAAGCCCATAGAAGGCCATGGTGAAAAAGGAAATATCCCAAGATAAAAACTGAAAAGAAACTTTCTGAGAAACTGCTTTGTCTTCTGTTAATTCATCTCACAGATTTACAGCTTTCCTCACAAGAAACGTTTCGCTAAGACTGTTCTTGTGAAATTTGCAAAGTGATATTTGGAAGCCTATAGAGGGCTATGGAGGGAAAGAAAATATCCTAAGTTAAAAACTGAAAAGAAGCTTTCTGATAAACTGCTTTATATTCTGTTAATTCATCTCACAGAGTTACAGCTTTCCCCTCAAGAAGCCTTTCGCTAAGACTGCTCTTGTGGAATTTGCAAAGTGTAATTTGGAAGCCCCTCGAGGGCTATGGTGAAAAGGAAATATCTTCAGTTAAAAACTGGAAAGAAGCTTTCTGAGAAACTGTTTTGTGTTCTGTTAGTTCATCTCACAGAGTTACAGCTTTCCCCTTAAGAAGCCTTTCGATAAGACTGGACTTTTGTTATTTGCAAAGCGATATTTGCAAGCCCTTAGAGGGCTGTGGTGAAAAAGGAAATATCCTAAGATAAAAACTGGAAAGAAGTTTTCTGAGAAACTGCTTTGTGTTCTGTTAATTCATTTCACAGAGTTACAGCTTTCCCCTCGAGAAGCCTTTCGCTAAGACAGTTCTTGTGGAATTTGGAAAGTGATATTTGGAAGCCTCTTGAGGGCTTTAGTGAAAATGAAATATCTTCCGTTAAAAACTGCAAAGAAGGTTTCTGAGAAACTGGTTTGTTTTCTGTTAATTCATCTCACAGAGTTACAGCTTTCCCCTCCAGAAGACTTTCGCTAAGACTGTTTTTGTGGAAATTGCAAAGTGGTATTTGGAAGCCCATAGAGGGTTCTGGTGAAAACGGAAAAAACTTCCGTTTAAAACTGTAAGGAAGCTTTCTGAGAAACTGCTTTGTGTTCTGTAAATTCATCTCACAGATTTACAGCATTCCCCTCAAGAAGCCTTTCGCTAAGACTTTTCTTGTGCAATTTGCAAAGAGATATTTGGAAGCCCCTAGAGGGCTATGGTGAAAAAGGAAATATCTTCATTTAAAAAATGGAAAGAAGCTTTCTGAGAAACTGCTTTCTGTTTTGTTCATTCATCTCAGAGAGTTACAGTTTTCCCTTCAAGAACTTTTTCGCTAAGACTGTTCTTGTGGAATTTGCAAAGTGTATTTGCAAGCCCATAGAGGGCTATGGTGAAAAAGAAATTATCTTCCGTTAAAAACTGGAAAGAAACTTTCTAAGAAAATGCATTGTGTTCTGTTAATTCATCTCACAGAGTTACAGCTTTCCCCTCAAGAAACCTTCCTCTAAGACTGTTCTCTCGGAATTTGCAAGGTGTTATTTGAAAGCCCATAGAAGGCCATGGTGAAAAAGGAAATATCCCAAGATAAAAACTGAAAAGAAACTTTCTGAGAAACTGCTTTGTCTTCTGTTAATTCATCTCACAGAGTTACAGCTTTCCCCACAAGAAACGTTTCGCTAAGACTGTTCTTGTGGAATTTGCAAAGTGATATTTGGAAGCCTATAGAGGGCTATGGAGGAAAAGAAAATATCCTAAGTTAAAAACTGAAAAGAAGCTTTCTGATAAACTGCTTTTTATTCTGTTAATTCATCTCACAGAGTTACAGCTTTCCCCTCAAGAAGCCTTTCTCTAAGACTGCTCTTGTGGAATTTGCAAAGTGTAATTTGGAAGCCCCTCGAGGGCTATGGTGAAAAATGAAATATCTTCAGTTAAAAACTGGAAAGAAGCTTTCTGAGAAACTGCTTTGTGTTGTGTTAATTCATCTCACAGACTTACATCCTCCCCTGAGGAAGCCTTTCGCGAAGATTGTTCTTGTGGAATTTGGAGAGTGATATTTGGAAGCCCATAGAGGTCTATTGTGAAAAAGGAAATATCTTTAGTTAAAAACTGCAAAGTAGATTTCTGAGAAACTGCTTTGTGTTCAGTTAATTCATCTCACAGAGTTACAGCTTTTCCTTCAAGAGGCCTTTCGCGAAGACTGTTCTTGTGGAATTTGCAAAGTGATATTTGGAAGCCCATAGAGGTCTATGGTGAAAAAGGAAATATCTTCCGTTAAAAACTGGAAAGAAGCTTTCTGAGAAACTGCTTTGTGTTCTGTTAATTCATCTCACAGAGTTACAGATTTCTCCCCAAGAAGCCTTTCGGTAAGACTGTTTTGTGGAATTTGCAAAGTGATATTTGGAAGATCATAGAGGGTTACGGGGAAAAAAGTAATATCTTCAGTTAAAAACTAGAACGATGCATTTTGAGAAACTGCTTTGTGTTCTGTTAATTCATCTCACAGAGTTAGAGCTTAACCTTCAAGAAGCCTTTCACTACGAATATTTTTGTGGAATTTACAAAGTGATATTTCAAAGCCCATAGATGACTATGGTGAAAAAGGAAATACCTTCATTTAAAAATTGGAAAGAAGCTTTCTGAGAAACTGATTTTTGTTCTGTTAATTCATCTCACAGTGTTATATATTTCTCCTCAGGATACCTTTCGCTAAGACTGTTCTTGTGGAGTTTGCAAAGTGATATTTGGAAGCCCATAGAGGGCTATGGTGAAAAAGGAAATATCTTCAGTAAAAACTGGAAAGAAGCTTTGTGAGAAACTGCTTTGTGTTCTGTTAATTCATCTCACAGTGTTACAGCTTCCCCTTCAAGAAGCCTTTTGCTGAGACTGTTCTCGTGGAATTTGCATAGTGATATTTGGAAGCCCATAGAGGGGTAGGGTGAAAAGGGAAATATCCTAAGCTAATCACTGAAAAGAAGCTTTATGAGAAACTGCTTTGTGTTCTGTTAATTCATCTCACAGAGTTACACCTTTCCCCTCAAGAAGCCTTTCGTTAAGACTGTTCTTGTGTAATTGGCAAAGTGATATTTTGTAACAGATAGAAGGCTATGGTAAAAAAAGGAAATATCTTCCGTTCAACACTGAAAAAATAAGTTGTCTGAGAAACTGCTTTGTGTCTGTTAATTCATCTCACAGAGTTACAGCTTTCCCGTCAAGAATCCTTTCGCTGAGACTGTTCATGTGGAATTTGCAAAGTGATATTTGGAAGCCCATAGAGGGCTATGGTGAAAAAGAAAATACCCTAAGCTAAAAACAGAAAAGAAGATTTATGAGAAACTGCTTTGTCTTCTGTTAATTCATCTCACAGAGTTACAGCTTTCCCCTCAAGAAGCCTTTCGCTAAGACTGTTCTTGTGGAATTTGCAAAGTGATATTTGGAAATCCATAGAGGGCTACGGTGAAAAAGGAAATATCTGTAGTTAAAAACCGGAAAAAATCTTTCTGAGACACTGCTTTGTGTTCTGTTAATTCATCTCCCAGACTTACAGCTTTCCCCTCAAGAAGCCTTTCGCTAAGACTGTTCTTGTGGAATTTGCAAAGTGATAATTAGGAGCCCAGAGTGTTCTATTGTGAAAAAGAAATATCTTCCGCTAAAAACTGGAAAGAAGCTTTCTGAAAAACTGCTTTGTGTTCTGTTAATTCATCTCACAGAGTTACAGCTTTCCCCTCAAGAAGCCTTTCGCTAAGAATGCTTTGTGGAATTTGTAAGGTGATATTTGGAAGCCGATAGAGAGCTATGGTGAAAAAGGAAATATCTTCAGTTGAAAACTGGAAAGAAGATTTCTGAAAAATTTTTGTGTTCTGTTAATTCATCTCACAGAGTTACAGCTTTCCCCTCAGGAAGCCTTTCGCTAAGTCTGTTCTTGTGGAATTTACAAAGTGATATTTGGAAGGCTATAGGGGGCTTTGGTGAAAAAAAAAATATCTTCCGTTAAAAACTGGAAAGAAGATTTCTGAGAAAGTGCTTTGTGTTCTGTTAATTCATCTCACAGAGTTACACCTTTCCCCTCAAGAATCCTTTCGCTAAGACTGTTGTTGTGGAATTTGCAAAGTGATATTTGAAAGCCCAAAGAGGACTATGATGAAAAATTAAATATCTTCAGTTAAAAACTGGAAAGAAACTTTCTGTGAAACTGGTTTGTGTTCTTTTAATTCATCTCACAGAATTACAGCTTTCCCTGCAAGAAGCCTTTCGCAAAGACTGTTCTTGTTCAATTTGGGAAGAGATATTTAGAAGCCCATAGTGGGCTATGGTGAAATAGGAAGTATCCTAAGATAAAAACTGAAAAGAAGCTTTCTGACATACTGCTTTGTGTTCTAATAATTCATGTCACAGAGTTACAGCTTTCCCCTCAAGATGCCTTTCGCTAAGACTGTTCTTGTGATATTTGCAAAATGATATTTGGAAACCCATAGAGGGCTATCATGGAAAAAGAAATATCTTCCGTTAAAAACTGAAAAGAGGCATACTGAGAAACTGCTTTGTGTTCGGATAATTCATTTCACAGAGTTACAGCTTTCTCCTCAAGAAGCCTTTCGCTAAGGCTCTTCTTGTGGAATTTGCCAAGTGATATTTGGAAGCCCATAGAGGGCTATGCTGAAAAAGGAAATCTCTTTTATTAAAAACTGCAAAGAAGCTTTCTGAGAAACTGCTTTGTGCTCTCTTAATTGATCTCACAGAGTTACAGCTTTCCCCTCAGGAAGCCTTTTGCTAAGACTGTTCTTGTGGAATTTAGAAAGTGATATTTAGAAGCCCTTAGAGGACTATGGTGAAATAGGAAATATCTTCCGTTAAAAACTTGAAAGAAGCTTTCTGAGAAACTGCTTTGTGTTCTCTTAATTCATCTCACAGAGTTACAGCTTTCCCCCCAAAAAGCCTTTTTCTAAGACTGTTCTTGTCGAATTTGTAAAGTGATATTTAGAAGCCCATAGTGGGCTGTGGTGAAAAAGGAAATATCTTCAATTAAAAACTGGAAAAAAGCTTTCTGAGAAACGGCTTTGTGTTCTGTTATTTAATCTCACAGATTTACATCTTTCCCCTCAAGAATCCTTTCGCTAAGTCTGTTCTTGTGGAATTTAAAACGTGATATTTAGAAGCCCTTAGAGGGCTATGGTGAAAAAGGAAATAATTTACGTTAAAAACTGGAAAGAAGCTTTCTGAGAAACTGCTTTGTGTTCTCGTAATTCATCTCACAGAGTTACAGCTTTCACCTCAAGAAGCCTTTCGCTAAGACTGTTCTTGTGGAATTTGCAAAGTGATATTTGGAAGCCCATAGAGGGCTATAGTGAAAAAGGAAGAATCCTAACATAAAAACTGAAAAGAAGGTTTCTGAGAAACTGCTTTGTGTTCTGTTAATTCATCTCACAGAGTTACAGCTTTCCCCTCAAGAAGCCTTTCACTAAGACTGTTCTTGTGGAATTTGCAAAGTGATATTTGGAAACCCCTGGAAGGTTATGGTGAAAAGGAAATATCTTCCTTTAAAAACTGGAAAGAAGCTTTTTGAGAAACTGCTTTGTGTTCTGTTAGTTCATCTCACAGAGTTACAGCTTTCCCCTTAAGAAGCCTTTCGATAAGACTGGTCTTTTGGTATTTGCAAAGCGATATTTGCAAGCCCTTAGAGGGCTGTGGTGAAAAAGGAAATATCCTAAGATAAAAACTGGAAAGAAGTTTTCTGAGAAACTGCTTTGTGTTCTGTTAATTCATTTCACAGAGTTACAGCTTTCCCCTCGAGAAGCCTTTCGCTAAGACAGTTCTTGTGGAATTCGGAAAGTGATATTTGGAAGCCCCTTGAGGGCTTTGGTGAAAATGAAATATTTTCCGTTAAAAACTGCAAAGAAGCTTTCTGAGAAACTGGTTTGTTTTCTGTTAATTCATCTCACAGAGTTACAGCTTTCCCCTCCAGAAGACTTTCGCTAAGACTGTTTTTGTGGAATTTGCAAAGTGGTATTTGGAAGCCCGTAGAGGGTTCTGGTGAAAACGGAAAAACCTTCCTTTTAAAACTGTAAAGAAGCCTTCGGAGAAACTGGTTTGTGTTCTGTCAATTCATCTCACAGAGTTACAGCATTCCCCTCAAGAAGCCTTTCACTAAGACTTTTCTTGTGCAATTTGCAAAGAGATATTTGGAAGCCCCTAGATGGCTATGGTGAAAAAGGAAATATCTTCATATAAAAAATGGAAAGAAGCTTTCTGAGAAACTGCTTTCTTTTTTGTTCATTCATCTCAGAGAGTTACAGTTTTCCCTTCAAGAACTTTTTCGCTAAGACTGTCCTTGTGGAATTTGCAAGGTGTTATTTGAAAGCCCATAGAGGGCCATGGTGAAAAAGGAAATATCCCAAGATAAAAACTGAAAAGAAACTTTCTGAGAAACTGGTTTGTCTTTGTTAATTCATCTCGCAGAATTACAGCTTTCCCCACAAGAAGCGTTTTCCTAAGACTGTTCTTGTGGAATTTGCAAAGTGATATTTGGAAGCCTATAGAGGGCTATGGAGGAAAAGAAAATATCCTAAGTTAAAAACTGAAAAGAAGCTTTCTGATAAACTGCTTTTTATTCTGTTAATTCATCTCACAGAGTTACAGCTTTCCCCTCAAGAAGCCTTTCTCTAAGACTGCTCTTGTGGAATTTGCGAAGTGTAATTTGGAAGCCCCTCGAGGGCTATGGTGAAAAATGAAATATCTTCAGTTAAAAACTGGAAAGAAGCTTTCTGAGAAACTGCTTTGTGTTGTGTTAATTCATCTCACAGACTTACATCCTCCCTTGAGGAAGCCTTTCGCGAAAATTGTTCTTGTGGAATTTGGAAAGTGATATTTGGAAGCCCATAGAGGTCTATTGTGAAAAAGGAAATATCTTTAGTTAAAAACTGCAAAGTAGATTTCTGAGAAACTGCTTTGTGTTCAGTTAATTCATCTAACAGAGTTACAGCTTTTCCTTCAAGAAGCCTTTCGCTAAGACTGTTCTTGTGGAATTTGCAAAGTGATAGTTGGAAGCCCATAGATGTCCATGGTGAAAAAGGAAATATCTTCCGTTAAAAACTGGAAAGAAGCTTTCTGAGAAACTGCTTTGTGTTCTGTTAATTCATCTCACAGAGTTACAGATTTCTCCCCAAGAAGCCTTTCGGTAAGACTGTTTTGTGGAATTTGCAAAGTGATATTTGGAAGACCATAGAGAGTTACGGGGAAAAAGGAAATATCTTCAGTTAAAAACTAGAACGATGCATTTTGAGAAACTGCTTTGTGTTCTGTTAATTCATCTCACAGAGTTACTGCTTACCCTTCAAGAAGCCTTTCACTACGAATATTTTTGTGGAATTTACAAAGTGATATTTCGAAGCCCATAGATGACTATGGTGAAAAAGGAAATATCTTCATTTAAAAATTGGAAATAAGCTTTCTGAGAAACTGCTTTTTGTTCTGTTAATTTATGTCACAGAGTTAAATCTTTCTCCACAGGATGCCATTCGCTAAGACTGTTCTTGTGGAGTTTGCAAAGTGATATTTGGAAGCCCATAGAGGGCTATGGTGAAAAAGGAAATATCTTCAGTAAAAACTGGAAAGAAGCTTTGTGAGAAACTGTTTTGTGTTCTGTTAATTCATCTCACAGTGTTACAGCTTCAACCTCAAGAAGCCTTTTGCTGAGACTGTTCTCGTGGAATTTGCATAGTGATATTTGGAAGCCCATAGAGGGCTATGGTGAAAAAGGAAATATCCTAAGCTAATCACTGAAAAGAAGCTTTATGAGAAACTGCTTTGTGTTCTGTTAATTCATCTCACAGAGTTACACCTTTCCCCTCAAGAAGCCTTTCGTTAAGACTGTTCTTGTGTAATTGGCAAAGTGATATTTTGTAGCAGATAGAAGGCTATGGTAAAAAAAGGAAATATCTTCCGTTCAACACTGAAAAACTAAGTTGTCTGAGAAACTGCTTTGTGTCTGTTAATTCATCTCACAGAGTTACAGGTTTCCGGCCAAGAATCCTTTCGCTGAGACTGTTCATGTGGAATTTGCAAAGTGATATTTGGAACCCCTTAGAGGGCTATGGTGAAAAAGAAAATACCCTAAGCTAAAAACAGAAAAGAAGCTTTATGAGAAACTGCTTTGTCTTCTGTTAATTCATCTCACAGAGTTACAGCTTTCCCCTCAAGAAGCCTTTCGCTAAGACTGTTCTTGTGGAATTTGCAAAGTGATATTTGGAAATCCATAGAGGGCTACGGTGAAAAAGGAAATATCTGTAGTTAAAAACTGGAAAAAATCTTTCTGGGACACTGCTTTGTGTTCTGTTAATTCCTCTCCCAGATTTACAGATTTCCCCTCAAGAAGCCTTTCGCTAAGGCTGTTCTTGTGGAATTTTCAAAGTGATATTTGAAAGCCCATAGAGTTCTATGGTGAAAAAGAAATATCTTCCGCTAAAAACTGGAAAGAAGCTCTCTGAAAAACTGCTTTGCGTTCTGTTAATTCATCTCACAGAGTTACAGCTTTCCCCTCAAGAAGCCTTTCGCTAAGAATGCTTTGTGGAATTTGTATGGTGATATTTTGAAACCGATAGATAGCTATGGTGAAAAAGGAAATATCTTCAGTTGAATACTGGAAAGAAGATTTCTGAGAAAATGTTTGTGTTCTGTTAATTCATCTCACAGAGTTACAGCTTTCCCCTCAGGAAGCCTTTCGCTAAGTCTGTTCTTGTGGAATTTACAAAGTGATATTTGGAAGCCCATAGGGGGATGTGGTGAAAAAAAAAATCTTCCGTTAAAAACTAGAAAGAAGATTTCTTAGAAAGTGCTTTGTGTTCTGTTAATTCATCTCACAGAGTTACAACTTTCCCCTCAAGAATCCTTTCGGTAAGACTGTTCTTGTGGAATTTGCAAAGTGATATTTGAAAGCCCAAAGAGGTCTATGATGAAAAAGGAAATATCTTCAGTTAAAAACTGGAAAGAAGCTTTCTGCGAAACTGCTTTGTGTTCTTTTAATTCATCTCACAGAGTTACAGCTTTCCCTGCAAGAAGCCTTTCGCTAAGACTGTTCTTGTTCAATTTGGGAAGTGATATTTGGAAGCCCATAGAGGGCTATGGTGAAAAAGGAAATATCTTAAGTTTAAAACGGAAAAGAAGCTATCTGAGAAACTACTTTGTGTTCTGTTAGTTCATCTAACAGAGTTACACCTTGCCCCTCAAGAAGCCGTTCACTAAGACTGTTCTTGTGAAATTTGCCTTGTGTTCTGTTAATTCATCTCTCAGAGTTACAGCTTTCCACTCAAGGAGCCGTTCACTAAGACTGTTCTTGTGAAAATTGGAAAGTGATATTAGGAACCCCATAGAAGGCTATTGTGGAAAAGGAAATAGTTTCCGGTAAAAACTGGAAAGAAGCTTTATGAGAAACTGCCTTGTGTTCTGTTAATTCATCTCACAGAGTTACAGCTTTCCCCTCAAGAATCCTTTCCTAAGGCTCTTCTTGGGGGATTTGCAAAGTGATATTTGGAAGCCCCTAGAGGGCTATGGTGAAAAAGGAAATATCTTCAGTGAAAAACGGGAAAGAAACTTTCTGAGAGACTGCTTTGTGCTCTGTTTATTCATCACACTGTGTTAGAATTTTCCACTGAAGAAGCCTTTGGCAAAGACTGTTCTTTGGAATTTGCAAAGTGATATTTGGAAGTCCATAATGTGCCATGGTGAAAATGAAATTATCTTCAGTTGAAAACTGGAATGAAGCTTTCTGAGAGACTGCTTTGTGTTCTGTAAATTCATCTCACAAAGTTACAGCATTCCCCTCAAGAAGCCTTTCGCTAAGACTGTTCTTGTCTAATTTGCAAAGTGCTATTTGGAAGCCCTTAGAGGCCTATGGTGAAAAAGGAAATGTCTTAAGATAAAAACTGAAAAGAAGCTTTCAGAGAAACTGCTTTGTGTTCTGTTAATTCATCTCCCAGAGTTACAGCTTTCCCCTCAAAAAGCCTTTTGCTAAGACTGTTCTTGTGGAATTTGCAAAGTGATATTTGGAAGCCCATAGAGGGCTAAGGTAAAAAAGGAAATATCATCAGTTAACAACTGGAAAGAAGCTGTCTGTGAAACTGCTTTCGGTTCTGTTAATTCATCTCACAGAATTACAGCTTTCCCCTCAAGTAGCCTTTTGCTAAGACTGTTCTTGTGGAATTTGCAAAGTGATATTTGGAATCCCATAGAGGTCTATGGTGAAAAAGGAGATATCCTAAGATAAAAACTGAAATGAAGCTCTCTGAGGGCTACAACTTTACCTTCAGGAAGCCTTTCGCTAAGACTGTTCATGTAGAATATAAAGTGATATTTAGAAGCCCATAGAGGGCTATGGTGAAAAAGGGAATATCCTATTTAAAACCTGAAAAGAAGCTTTCTGAGAACCTGCTTTGTGTTCTGTTAATTCATTTCACACAGTTGCAGCTTTCCCCTTAAGAAGCCGTTCATTAAGGCTGTTCTTGTGGAATTTGAAAAGTGATATTTGGAAGACCATAGAGGGCTATGGTGAAAAAGGAAATATCCTACGATAAAAACCGAAAAGAAGCTTTCCGAGAAATGGCATTGTGTTCTCTTAATTCATCTCACGGAGTTGTAGCTTTCCCCTCAAGAAGCCGATCACTAAGACTATTCTTGTGGAATTTGCAAGGTGATATCTGGAACCCCATAGAAGGCTATGGTGAGAAAGGAATTATCTTCCATTAAAAACTGGAAAGAGGCTTTCTGAGAAACTGCTTTGTGTTCTGTTAATTCATCTCACTGAGTTACAGCTTTCCCCTCAAGAAGACTTTCGCTAAGACTGTTCTTGTGGAATTAGCAAAGTGATATTTGGAAGCCGATAGAGGTCTATGGTGCAAAAGGAAATATCCTAAGATAAAAACTGAAAAGAAGCTTTCTGGGAAACAGCTTTGTGTTCTGTTGATTCATTTCACAGAGTTACAGCTTTCCCCTCAAGAAGCCTTTTGCCAAGGCTGTTCCTGTGGCATTTGCAAAGTGGTATTTGGAAGCCCATCAAGCGTTAGGGTGAAAAAGGAAATATCTTCAGTTAAAAACTGAAAAGAATCTTTCTGAGAAACTACTATGTGTTCTGTTAATTCATCTCACAGAGTTACAGTTTTCCCCTCAAGAAGTCTTTCCCTAAGACTCTTCTTGTGGAATTTGGAAAGTGATATTTGGAAGCCCGTAGAGGGCTTTGGTGAAAAACGAAACAACTTCCTTTGAAACCTGGAAAGAAGCTTTCTGAGAAACTGCTTTGTGTCCTGTTAATTCATCTCACAGAGTTACAACTTTCCCCTCAAGAAGCCTTTCACTAAGAATGCTTTCTGGAATTTGTAAGGTGATATTTGGAAGCCAATAGAGAGCTATGGTGAAAAAGGAAATATCTTCAGTTGAAAACTGGAAAGAAGATTTCTGAGAAAATGCTTTTTTTTCTGTTAATTCATCTCACAGTGTTACAGCTTTCCCCTCAGGAAGCCTTTCGCTAAGTCTGTTCTTGTGGAATTTACAAAGTGATAATTGGAAGCCCACAGGGGGATTTGGTGAAAAAAAAATATCTTCCGTTAAAAACTAGAAAGAAGCTTTCTGAGAAAGTGCTTTGTGTTCTGTTAATTCATCTCACAGAGTTACACCTTTCCCCTCAAGAATCCTTTTGCTAAGACTGTTCTTTTGGAATTTGCAAAGTGATATTTGAATGCCCATAGAGGTCTATGATGAAAAAGGAAATATCTTCAGTTAAAAACTGGAAAGAAGCTTTCTGCGAAACTGCTTTGTGTTCTTTTAATTCATCTCACAGAGTTACAGCTTTCCCTACAAGAAGCCTTTCGCTAAGACTGTTCTTGATCAATTTGGGAAGTGATATTTAGAAGCCCATTGAGGGCTATGGTGAAAAAGGAAATATCTTAAGATAAAAACTGAAAAGAAGCTTTCTGAGAAACTACTTTGTGTTCTGTTAGTTCATCTAACAGAGTTACACCTTGCCCCTCAAGAAGCCTTTCACTAAGACTGTTCTTGTGAAATTTGCCTTGTGTTCTGTTAATTCATCTCCAAGAGTTACAGCTTTCCACTCAAGGAGCCGTTCACTAAGACTGTTCTAGGGAAAATTGGAAAGTGATATTAGGAAGCCCATAGAGGGCTATTGTGGAAAAGGAAATAGTTTCCGTTAAAAACTGGAAAGAAGCTTTATGAGAAACTGACTTGTGTTCTGTTAATTCATCTCACAGAGTTACAGCTTTCCCCTCAAGAATCCTTTCGCTAAGGCTCTTCTTGGGGGATTTGCAAAGTGATATTTGGAAGCCCTTAGAGGGCTATGGTGAAAAAGGAAATATCTTCAGTGAAAAACGGGAAAGAAACTTTCTGAGAGACTGCTTTGTGTTCTCTTTATTCATCACACTGTGTTAGACTTTTCCACCCAAGAAGCCTTTGGCAAAGACTGTTCTTTTGGAATTTGCAAAGTGATATTTGGAAGCCCATAATGTGCCATGGTGAAAAAGAAATTATCTTCAGTTGAAAACTGGAAAGAAGCTTTCTGAGAGACTGCTTTGTGTTGTGTTAATTCATCTCCAAAAGTTACAGCATTCCCCTCAAGAAGCCTTTCGCTAAGACTGTTCTTGTCTAATTTGCAAAGTGTTATTTGGAAGCCCATAGAGGGCTATGGTGAAAAAGGAAATGTCTTAAGATAAAAACTGAAAAGAAGCTTTCAGAGAAACTGCTTTGTGTTCAGTTAATTCATCTCACAGAGTTACAGCTTTCCCCTCAAGAAGCCGTTCACTGAGACTGTTCTTGTGGAATTTGCAAAGTGATATTGGAAGCCCGTAGAGGGCTTTGACGAAAAAGGAAATATCCTAAGAAAAAAACTGAAAAGAAGCTTTCTGAGAAACTGCATTGTGTTCTCTTAGTTCATCTCACAGAGTTACAGCTTTCCCCTCAAGAAGCCTTTCGCAAAGACTGTTCTTATAGAATTAGCAAAGTGATATTGAGAAGCAAATAGAGGGCTATGTTGAAAAAGGAACTGTCTTCCGTTAAAAAATGGAAAGAAGCTTTCTGAGAAACTGCTTTGTGTTCTGTAATTCATCTCACAGAGTTATAGCTTTCACAGCAAGAAGCCTTTCGGTAAGACTGTTCTTGTGGAATTTGCAAAGTGATATTTGGAAACCCGTAGAGAGTTATGGTATAAAAGGAAATATCCTAAGATAGAAACTGAAAAGAAGCTTTCTGAGAAACTGCCTTGTGTTCTGTTAATTGATCTCACAGAGTTACAGCTTTCCCCTCAAGAAGCCTTTCGCTAAGGCTGTTCTTGTGGAATTTTCAAAGTGATATTTGGAAGCCTATAGAGGGCTATGGTAAAGATGGAAATATCTTCAGTTAAAAACTGGAAAGAAGCTTTCTGAGAAACTCCTTTGCGTTCTGTTAATTCATCTCTCAGAGTTGCAGCTTTGCCCTGGAGATGCCTTTCGCTAAGACTGCTCTTGTGAAATTTACAAATTGATATTTAGAAGCCCTTAGAGGGCTATGGAAAAAGGAAATATCCTAAGATAAAAACTGAAAAGAAGCTTTCTGTGAAACTGCTTTGTGTTCTGCTAATTCATCTCACAGAGTTACAACTTTCCCCTCAAGAGGCCTTTCGCTAAGACTGTTCTTGTGGAATTTGCAAAGTGATATTTGGGAGCCCAGAGTGGGCTATGGTGAAAAACGAAACAACTTCAGTTAAAAAGTGGAAAGAAGCTTTCTGAGATAATGCTTTCTGTTCTATTAATTCATCTCACAGAATTTCGGCTCTCCCCTCAAGAAGCCTTTCCGTGAGACAGTTCTTGTGGAATTTACAAAGTGATATTTGGAAGCCCATAGAGGGCTATGCTAAAAAAGGAAATATCTTAATTTGAAAACTGGAAAGAAGATTTCTGACAAACTGCTTTGGGTTCTGTTAATACATCTCACAGAGTTGCAACATTCCCCTCAAGAAACCTTTTGCTAAGACTGTTCTTGTGTAATTTGCAAAGTGATATTTGGAAACCCATAAAGGGATATGGTGAAAAAGCAAATATCCTATGATAAAAACTGAAAAGAAGCTTTCTGAGAAACTACTTTGTGTTCTGTTAATTCATCTCACAGAGTTATAGCTTTCCCATCAAGAAGCCTTTCGGTAAGAATCTTCTTGTGACATTTGCAAAGTGATATTTAGAAGCCCAGAGAGGGCTATGAAAAAAAGAAATATCCTAAGATAAAAACTGAAAGAAGCTCTGTGAGAAACTGGTTTGAGTTCTGTTAATTCATCTCACAGAGTTACAGCTTTCCCCTCAAGAAGCCTTTCGCTAAGACTGTTCTTGCGGAATTTGCAAAGCGATATTTGGAAGCCCATAGGGGGCTATGGTGAAAATCGAAACAACTTCAGTTAAAAACAGGAAAGAAGCTTTCTGAGAAACTGCTTTGTGTTCTGTTAATTCATCTCACAGTGTTACAGCATTCTCCTCCAGAAGCCTTTCTCTAAGGCTGTTCTTGTGGAATTTGCAAAGTGATATTTGGAAGCTGGTAGGCGTCTATGGTGAAAAAGGAAATATCTTCAATTAACTACTTGAAAGAAGCTTTCTGAGAAACTGCTTTGTGTTCTATTAATTCATCTCACAGAGTTACAGCTTTCCCGTTAAGAAACCTTTTCTGAGACTGTTTTTGTGGAATTTGCAAAGTGATATTCGGAGGCCCATAGAGGGCTATGGTGAAAATGGAGATATCCTAAGATAAAAACCGAAAAGAAGCTTTCTGAGAAACTGCTTAGTGTTCTGTTAATTCAACTCACAGAGTTACAGCTTCTTCCTCAGGAAGCCTTTCGCTAAGACTGTTCTTGTGATATGTGCAAAGTGATATTTGGAAGCCCATAGAGGGCTATGGTGCAAAACGAATTATACTAAGATAAAAATTGAAAAGAAGCTTTCTGAAACACTGCTTTGTTTTTTGTTAATTCATCTCACAGAGTTACAGCTTTCCCGACAAGAAGGCTTTCGCTAAGACAGTTCTTGTGGAATATGCAAAGTGATATATGGAAGCCGATAGTGGGCTATGGTAAAAAAGGAAATATCTTCTGTTAAAAACTGGAAAGAAGCTTTCTGAAAAACTGCATTGTGTTCTCTTAATTCATCTGACAGAGTTATAGCTTTCCCCTCAAGAAGTCAGTCACTAAGACTGTTCCTGTGGAATTTGCAAGGTGATATTTCGAAGCCCTTATAGGGCTATTTTGAAAAAGGAAATATCTTACGTTAAAAACTGGAAAGAATCTTTCTGAGAAACTGCTTGATGCTCTGATAATTCATCTGACAGAGTTTCAGCTTTCCCCTCAAGAAGCAGTTCACTAAGACTGTTCCTGTGGAATTTTCAACGTGATATATGGAAGCCCATAGAGGGCTATGGTGAAAAAGGAAATATCCTAGGATAAAAACTAAAACGAAGCTTTCTGAGAAACAGCTTTGTGTTCTTTTAATTCAACTCGCAGACTTAAAGCTTTCTCTTCCAGAAGCGTTTCGCTAAGACTGTTCTTGTGGAATTTGCAATGTGATATTTAGAAGCCCATAGAGGGCTATAGTGAAAATGGAAATATCCTAAGATAAAAACCGAAAAGAAGCTTTCTGAGAAACTGCATTGTGTTCTCTTAATTCATCTCACAGTGTGATAGCTTTCCCCTCAAGAAGTCATTCACTAAGACTGTTCCTGTGGAATTTTCAAGGTGATATTTCGAAGCCCATATAGGGCTATTTTGAAAAAGGAAATATCTTCCGTTAAAAACTGGAAAAGAATCTTTCTGAGAAACTGCTTGATGCTCTGATAATTTATCTCACAGAGTCTCAGCTTTCCCCTCAAGAAGCCGTTCACTAAGACTGTTCCTGTGGAATTTTCAAAGTGATATATGGAAGCCCATACAGGGCTATGGTGAAAAAGGAAATATCCTAGGTTAAAAACTGAAAAGAAGCTTTCTGAGAAACAGCTTTGTGTTCTGTTAATTCAACTCACAGAGCTAAAGTTTTCTCTTCAAGAAGTGTTTCACTAAGACTGTTCTTGTGGAATTCGCAAAGTGATATTTCGAAGCCCATAGAAGGCTATGGTGAAAATGGAAATATCCTAAGATAAAAACCGAAAAGAAGCTTTCTGAGAAACTGCTTTGTGATCTGTTAATTCATCTCCAGAGTTACAGTTTTCCCCTCAAGAAACCTTTCGCTAAATCTGTTCTGGTGGAATTTTCAAAGTGGTATTTGGAAGCCCATAGGGGACTTCGGTGAAAAACGAAATTCCTTCTGTTACAAAATGGAAAGAAGCTTTCTGAGAAACTGCTTTGTGTTCTGTTAAATCATCTTACAGAGTTACAGTTTTCCCTTCATGAAGCCTTTCGCTAAGACTTTTCTTGTGGGATTTGCAAAGTGATATTTGGAAGTCCATAGAGGGCTATGGTGAAAAAGGAAATATCTTCCGTTAAAAACTGGAAAGAAACGTTCTGAGAGACTGCTTTGTTTTCCGTTAATTGATCACACAGTGTTATAGCTTTCCCCTCAAGAAGCCTTTCGCAAAGACTGTTCTTGTGGAATTTGCAAAGTGATATTTTGAAGCAAGTAGAGGACTATGGTGAAAAAGGAACTATCTTCCGTTAAAAACTGGAAGGAAGATTTCTGAGAAACTGCTTTGTGTTCTGTTAATTCATCTCACAGAGTTATAGCTTTCCCATCAAGAAGCCTTTCGGTAAGACTGTTCTTTTGGAATTTGCAAAGTGATATTTGGAAACCCGTAGAGGGTTATGGTGAAAAAGGAAATATCCTAAGACAGAAACTGAAAAGAAGCTTTCTGAGAAACGGCTTTGTGTTCTGTTAATTGATCTCATGGATTTACACCTTTCCCCTCAAGAAGCCTTTCGCTAAGGCTGTTCTTGTGGAATTTGCAAAGTGATATTTGGAAGCCTATAGAGGGCTATGGTAAAGAAGGAAATATCTTCAGTTAAAAACTGGAAAGAAGCTTTCTGAGAAACTCCTTTGTGTTCTGTTAATTCATCTCACAGAGTTACAACTTTCCCCTGGATAATCCTTTCGCTAAGACTGCTCTTGTGAAATTTGCAAAGTGATATTTAGAAGCCCTTAGAGGGCTATGAAAAAAGGAAATATCCTAAGATAAAAATTGAAAAGAAGCTTTCTGAGAAACTGCTTTGTGTTCTGGTAATTCATCTCACAGAATTACAGCTTTCCCCTCAATAAGCCTTTTGCTAAGGCTGTTCTTGTGAAATTTGCTAAGTGATATTCGGAAGCCCGTAGAGGGCAATGGTGAAAAAGGAAATATGCTAAGATAAAAACTGAAAAGAAGCTTTCTGAGAAACTGCTTTGCGTTCTGTTAATTGATCTCACAGAGTTACAGCTTTCCCTTCAAGAAGCTTTCCGCTAAGGCTGTTCTTGTGGAATTTGCAAAGTGATATTTGGAAGCCTATGGAGGGCTATGGTGAGAAAGGAAATACCTTCAGTTTAAAACTGGAAAGAAGCTTTCTGAGAAACTGCTTTGTGTTCTGTTAATTCATCTCACAGAGTTACAGCGTTCTCCTCAAGAAGCCTTTCACTAAGTCTGTTCTTGTGGAATTTGCAAAGTGATATTTGGAACCCAAAGAGGGCTATGGTGAAAAAGGAAATGTCCTAAGATAAAAACTGAAAAGAAGCTTTCTGAGAAACTGCTTTGTGTTCTGTTAATTCATCTCACACAGTTACAGCTTTCCCGACAAGAAGCCATTCACTGAGACTGTTCTTGTGGAATTTGCAAAGTGATATTGCAAACCGATAGAGGGTTATGGCGAAAAGGGAAATATCCTAAGATGAAAACCGAGAAGAAGGTTTCTCAGAAACTGCATTGTGTTCTCCTAATTCATCTCACAGAGTTTTAGCTTTCCCCTCAAGAAGTCATTCACTAAGACTGGTCCTGTGGAAATTGCAAGGTGATATTTCCAAGCCCTTATAGGGCTATTTTGAAAAAAGAAATATCTTCCGTTAAAAACTGGAAAGAATCTTTCTGAGAAACTGCTTGATGCTCTGTTAATTCATCTCACAGAGCTACAGCTTTCCCCTCAATAAGCCGGTCACTAAGACTGTTCCTGTGGAATTTTCAAAGTGATATATGGAAGCCCATAGAAGGCTACGGTGAAAAAGGAAATATCTTCCGTTAAAAACTGGATAGAAGCTTTCTGAGAAACTGCTTTGTTTTCTGTTAATTCATCTCACAGAGTTACAGCTTTCCCCTCTAGAAGCCTTTCGCTAAGAGTGTTCTTGTGGAATTTGCAAAGTGATATTTGGAAGACCTTAGAAGGCTGTGGTGAAAAAGAAATATCCTAAGATAAAAACTGAAAAGAAGCTTTCTGAGAAACTGCTTTGTGTTCTGATAATTCATCTCACAGAGTTACAGTTTCCCCTCAAGAAGACTTTCGCTAAGACTGTTCTTGTGGAATTTCCTAAGTGATAATTGGAAGCCCAAAGTGGGCTATGGTGAAAAAGGAAATACCTTCCGTTAAAAATTGGAAAGAAGCTTTCTGAGAAACTGCTTTGTGTTCTGTTAAGTCATCTCACAGAGATACAGCTTTCCCTTGAAGAAGACTTTCGCTAAGACTGTTCTTGTGGAATTTGCAAAGTGGTATTTGGAAGGCCATATAGGGCTATGGTGAAAAAGGAAATATCCTCTGTTAAAAAGTGGAAAGAAACTTTCTCAGAATCTGTTTTGTGTTCTGTTATTTCATCTCACAGAGTTAGCGCTTTCCCCTCAAGAAGCCTTTCGCTAAGACTGTTCTTTTGGAATTTGCAAAGTGATATTTGGAGCCCATAGAGGGCTATGGTGAAAAAGGAAATATCTTCAGTTAAAAAGTGGAAAGAAGCTTTCTGAGAAACTGCTTTGTGTTCTGTTAATTAATCTCACAGAGTTACAGCTTTCCCCTCCAGAAGTCTTTGGCTAAGACTATTCTTGTGGAATTTGCAAAATTTGCAAAGTGATATTTTGAAGCCCTTAGAGGGCTATGGTGAATAAGGAAATACCCTAAGATAAAAACTGAAAAGAAGCTTTCTGAGCAACTGCTTTGTTTTCTGTTAAATGAACTCACAGAGTTACAGCTTTCCCCTCAAGAAGCCTGTCGCTAAGGCTGTTTTTGTGGAGTTTGCAAAGTGATATTTGGAAGCCCATAGATGGCTACGGTGAAAATGGAAATATCCTAAGATAAAAATAGAAAAGAAGCTTTCTGAGAAACTGCCTTGTGTTCTGTTAGTTCATCTCACAGAGTTACAGCTTTACCCTCAAGAAACCGTTCACTAAGACTGTTCTTGTGAAATTTGCAAAGTGATATTGGAAGCCCGTTGAGGGCTATGGTGTAAAAGGGAATATCTTCCGTTAAAATCCGAAAAGAAGCTTTCTGAGAAACTGCTTTGTGTTCTGTTAATTCAACTCACAGAGTTACAGCTTTCCCCTCAACAGACCTTTCGCTAAGACTGTTCTTTTGGAATTTGCAAAGTGATATTTGGAAGCCCATAGTGGGCTAAGCTGAAAAAGGAAATATCTTCCGTTAAAAACTGGAAAGAAGATTTCTGAGAATCTGCTTTGTGTTCTGTTAATGCATCTCACAGAGTTACAGCTCTCCCATCCAGAAACCTTTCGCTAACACTGTTCTTGTGGAATTTGCAAAGTGATATTTGGAAGTAAAGAGAGAGCTATGGTGAAAAAGGAAATATCCTAAGATAAAAACTGAAAAGAAGTTTTCTGAGAAACTGCTTTGTGTTCTGTTAATTCATCTCACAGTGGTACAGCTCTCCCCTCCAGAAGCCTTTCGGTAAGACTGTTCTTGTGGAATTTGCAAAGTGATATTTGGATGCCCACAGAGGGCTATGGTGGAAAAGGAAATATCTTCAGTTAAAAACTGGAAAGAAGGTTTCTGAGAAACTACCGTGTGTTCTGTTAATACATCTCACCGAGTTACAGCTTTCCCCTCAAGAAGCCTTTCTGTAAGACTGTTCTTGTGGAATTTGGAAAGTGAAATTTGGAAGCCCATTGAGGGCTATGATGAAAAAGGAAATTTCTTCCGTTAAAAACCGAAAAGAAGCTTTCTGAGAAACTGCTTTGTGTTTTGTTAGTTCATCTCACAGAATTACAGCTTTGCTCTCCAGAAGCCTTTCGCTAAGACTGTTCTTGTGGAATTTGCAAAGTGATCTTAGAAGCCTGTAGAAGGCTATGGTGAAAAAGGAAATATCTTCCATTAAAAACCGGGAAGAAGCTTTCTGAGAGACTTCTTTGTGTTCTGTTAATTCCTCTCACAGACTACAGGTTTCACTTCAAGAAGCCTTTCCTTAAGACTGTTCTTGAGGAATTTGCAAAGTGATATTTGGAAGCTCCTAGAACGCTATGGTGGAAAAGGAAGTATCCTAAGATAAAAACTGAAAAGATGCTTTCTGAAAAACTGCATTGTGTTTTCTTAATTGATATCACGGAGTTATAGATTTCCCCTCCAGAAGCCTTTCGCAAAGATTGTTCTTGTGGAATTTGCAACGTGATATTTGGAAGCCTGCAGAGTGCTATGGTGAAAAAGGAAATATCTTCCGTTAAAAACTGGAAAGAAGATTTCTGAGAAACTCCTTTGTGTTCTGCTAATACATCTCACAAAGTTACAGCTTTCCCCTCAAGAAGCAGATCACTAAGACTGTTCTTGTGGAATTTGCAACGTGATATTTGGAAGCCCGCAGAGGGCTATGGTGAAAAAGGAACTATCTTCTCTTAAAAACCGGAAATAAGCTTTCTGAGAGACCGCCATGTGTTCTCTTAATGCACCTCACCGAGTTACAGCTTTCCCCTCAAGAAGACATTCGCTAGGACTCTTCTTGTGGGATTTGCAAAGTGATATTTGGAAGTCCATAGAGGGCTATGGTGAAAAAGGAAATTTCTTCCGTTTAAAACTGGAAAGAAGATTTCTGAGAAATTGCTATTTGTTCTGTTAATTCATCTCACAGAGTAACAGCTTCACCTCCAGAAGCCTTTCGCTTAGACTGTTCTTGTTGAATTTGCAGAGTCATATTTGGAAGCCAATAGAAGTCTATTTTGAAAAAGGAATTATCCTAAGATAGAAACTGAAAAATAAGCTTTCTGAGAAACTGCTTTGTGTTCTGTCAATTCAACTCACAGAGATACAGCATTCCCCTCAAGAAGCCTTTTGCTGAGGCTGTTCTTGTGAAATTTTCAAAGTGATATTTGGAAGCCCCTAGAGGGCTATGGTGAAAAAGGAAATATGTTCCGTTAAAAACTGGAAAGAAATTTTATGAGAATCTGCCGTGTGTTATGTTAATACATCTCACCGAGTTACAGCTTTCCCCACAAGAAGCCTTTCGCTAAGACTGTTCCTGTGGGATTTGCAAAGTGATATTTGGAAGCCCATAGAGGGCTACGGTGAAAATGGAATTATCTTCAGTTAACAAGTGGAAAGAAGCTTCTGAGAAACTGCTTTGTGTTCTGTTAATTCATTTCACAGAGTTACAGCTTTCCCTCAAGAAGCCTTTCACTAAGTCTCTTCTTGTGGAATTTGCAAAGTGATCTTTGGAAGCCCATAGAGGGCTATGGTGAAAAAGGAAATATCTTCCGTTAAAAACTGTAAAGAAGCTTTATGAGAATTCTGCCGTGTGTTATGTTAATACATCTCACCGAGTTACAACTTTACCCACAAGAAGCCTTTGCTAAGACTGTTCCTGTGGGATTTGCAAAGTGATATTTGGAAGCCCATAGAGGGCTACGGTGAAAATGGAAATACCTTCAGTTAACAACAGGAAAGAAGGTTCTGAGAAACTGCTTTGTGTTCTGTTAATTCATCTCCAAGAGTTACAGCTTTCCCCTCAAGAAGCCTTTCGGTACGACGGCTCTTGTGGAATTTGCAGAGTGATATTTAGAAGCCCACAGAAGGCTATGGTGAAAAAGGAAATAGACTAAGATAAAAACTGAAAACAAGCTTTTTGAGAAGCTGCTTTGTGTTCTGTTAATTCATCTCACAGTGTTCCAGCTTTCCCCTAAAGAAGCCTTTCGCTAAGACTGTTCTTGTGGAATTTTCAAAGAGTTATTTGGAAGCCCTTAGAGGGCTATGGTAAAAAAGGATATACCTTCATTTAAATATGGAAAGAAGCTTTCTGAGAAACTGCTTAGTGTTCTGTTAATTCATCTCACAGAGTTACAGTTCTCCCTTCAAGAAGACTTTCGCTAAGAGTGTTTTTGTGGAATTTGTAAAGTGATATTTGGAAACTCTAGAGGGCTATGGTGAAAAAGGAAATATCTTCCATTAAAAACTGGAAAGAAGCTTTCTGAGAAACTGCTTTGTGTTCTGTTAATTCATCTCACAGAGTTATAGCTTTCCCCTCAAAAAGCCTTTCTCTAAGGCTGTTGTTGTGGAATTTGCAAAGTGATATTTGGAATCCCAAACAGGGCTATGGTGAAAATGGAAATATCCTAAGATAAAAACCGGAAAGAACCTTTCTGAGAAACTGCTTTCTGTACTGGTAGTTCATCTCACAGTGTTACAGCATTCTGCTCAAGGAGCCGTTCACTAAGACTGTTCTTGTGGAATTTGACAAGTGACATTTGGAAGCCCTTAGAGGCCTATGATGAAAAAGTAAATATCCTAAGATAAAACCTGAAAAGAAACTTTCTGAGAAACTGCTTTGTTTTCTGTTAATTCAACTGACACAGTTACAGCTTTACCCTCAAGAAGCCTTTCGCTAAGGCTGCTGTTGTGGTATTTGCAAAGTGATATTTGGAAGCCCATAGAGGGCTACGGTGAAAAAGGAAATATCTTCAGTTAAAAACTGAAAAGAAGCTTTCTGACAAACTGCTGTGTGTTCTGTCAATTCATCTCAAAGAATTAGAGCTTTCCCCTGAAAACACCTTCGGCTAAGACTGTCCTTGTGGAATTTGCAAAGTGATAATTGGAAGCCCATAGATGGCTATGGTGAAAAAGGAAATATCTTAAGATAAAAACCGAGAGGAAGCTTCCTGAGAAACTGCTTTGTGTTCTTTTATTTAATCTCACAGTGTTACCGCTTTCCCCTCAAGAAGCCATTCAGTAAGACTGTTCTTGTGAAATTTTCAAAGTGATATTTGGAAGCCCATAGTGGGCTATGGTGAAAAAGGAAATATCTTCCCTTAAAAACTAGAAAGAAGCACTCTGAGAAACTGCCGCGTGTTCTGTTAATATATCTCACCGAGTTACAGCTTTCTCCACAAGAAGCCTTTCGCTAAGACTGTTCCTGTGGGATTTGCATAGTGATATTTGGAAGCCCATAGAGGGCTATGGTGAAAAAGGAAATATCCTAAGAAAAAAACTGGAAAGATGATTTCTGAGAAACTGCTTTGTGTTCTGTTAATTCATCTCACTGATTTACAGCTTTCCCCTCAAGAAGCCATTCACTAAGACTGTTCTTGTGGAATTTGCAAAGTGATATTTGGAAGGCCAGAGAGGGATACGGTGAAAAAGGAAATATCTTCCGTTAAAAACTGGAAAGAAGATTTCTGAGAAACTGCTTTGTGTTCTGTTAATTCATCTCACAGTGTTACAGCTTTCCCCTCCAGAAGTCTTTGGCTAAGACTATTCTTGTGGAATTTGCAAAGTGATATTTCGAAGCCCTTAGAGGGCTATGGTGAAAAAGGAAATACCCTAAGATAAAAACTGAAAAGAAGCTTTCTAAGCAACTGCTTTGTTTTCTGTTAAATCAACTCACAGAGTTACAGCTTTCCCCTAAAGAAGCCTGTCGCTAAGGCTGTTTTTGTGGAATTTGCAAAGTGATATTTGGAAGCCCACAGATGGCTATGGTGAAAATGGAAATATCCTAAAATAAAAATAGGAAAGAAGCTTTCTGAGAAACTGCCTTGTGGTCTGTTAGTTCATCTCACAGAGTTACAGCTTTACCCTCAAGAAACCGTTCACTAAGACTGTTCTTGTGAAATTTGCAAAGTGATATTGGAAGCCCGTAGAGGGCTATGGTGAAAAAGGAAATAACTTCAGTTTAAAACTGGAAAGAATCTTTCTGAGAAACTACTTTGTGTTCTCTTAATTCAACTCACAGAGTTACAGCTTTCCCTTCAATAAGCCTTTCACTAAGACAGTTCTTGTGGAATTTGCAAAGTGATATTTGGAGCCCTTAGAAGGTGATGGTGAAAAAGGAAATATCCTAATATAAAAACTGAACAGAAGCTTTCTGAGAAACTGCTTTGTGTACTGTTAATTCATCTCACAGAGTTACAGCTTGTCCCTTCAGAAGCCGTTCACTAAGACTGTTCTTGTGGAATTTGCAAAGAGAAATTTCGAAGCCTATAGAGGGCTATGGTGAAAAAGGGAATATCTTCCGTTAAAAACCGAAAAGAAGCTTTCTGAGAAACTGATTTGTGTTCTGTTAGTTCATCTCACAGAGTTTGAGCTTTCTTCTCAAGGAGCCGTTCACTAAGACTCTTCTTGTGCAATTTGCAAATTCATATTTGGTAACCCATAGAGGGCTATGGTGAAAAAGGAAATATCTCCCGTTAAAAAGGAGAAAGCAGCTTCTTGAGAAACTGGCGTGTTTTCTGTTAATACATCTCACCGAATTAGTGCTTTCCCTCCAGAAGCCTTTCGCAAAGACTGTTCTTGTGGAATTTGCAAGGTGATATTTGGAAGACCATAGAGGGCTATGGTGAAAAAGGAAATAGCCTAAGATAGAAACTGAAAAGAAGGTTTCTGAAAAACTGCTTAGTGTTCTGTTGAATCATCTCAAAGAGTTAGAGCTTTCCCCTTAAGATGCCATTCGCTAATACTGTTCTTGTGGAATTTGCAAAGTGATATTCGAAAGCCCATAGAGTGCTATAGTGAAAATGGAAATCTCCTAAGATAAAAACCGAAAAGAAGCTTTATGAGAAACTGCTCTGTGTTCTGTTAGTTCATCTCATAGAGATACAGCTTTCCCCTCAAGAGGCCGTTCACTAAGACTGTTCTTGTGGAATTTGCAAAGTGATATTTGGAAGCCCAGAGAGGGCTACGGTGAAAAAGGAAATATCTTCCGTTAAAAACTGGAAAGAAGATTTCTGAGAAACTGCTTTGTGTTCTGTTAATTCATCTCACAGTGTTACAGCTTTCCCCTCCAGAAGTCTTTGGCTAAGACTATTCTTGTGGAATTTGCAAAGTGATATTCCGAAGCCCTTAGAGGGCTATGGTGAAAAAGGAAATACCCTAAGATAAAAACTGAAAAGAAGCTTTCTAAGCAACTGCTTTGTTTTCTGTTAAATCAACTCACGGAGTTACAGGTTTCCCCTCAAGAAGCCTGTCGCTAAGGCTGTTTTTGTGGAATTTGCAAAGTGATGTTTGGAAGCCCACAGATGGCTATGGTGAAAATGGAAATATCCTAAAATAAAAATAGAAAAGAAGCTTTCTGAGAAACTGCCTTGTGTTCTGTTAGTTCATCTCACAGAGTTACAGCTTTACCCTCAAGAAACCGTTCACTAAGACTGCTTTTGTGAAATTTGCAAAGTGATATTGGAAGCCAGTAGAGGGCTACGGTGAAAAAGGAAATAACTTCAGTTTAAAACTGGAAAGAATCTTTCTGAGAAACTACTTTGTGTTCTCTTAATTCAACTCACAGAGTTACAGCTTTCCCTTCAATAAGCCTTTCACTAAGACAGTTCTTGTGGAATTTGCAAAGTGATATTTGGAGCCCTTAGAAGGCGATGGTGAAAAAGGAAATATCCTAATATAAAAACTGAACAGAAGCTTTCTGAGAAACTGCTTTGTATACTGTTAATTCATCTCACAGATTTACAGCTTGTCCCTGCAGAAGCCTTTCACTAAGACTGTTCTTGTGGAATTTGCAAAGAGAAATTTCGAAGCCTATAAAGGGCTATGGTGAGAAAGTGAATATCTTCCATTAAATACCGAAAAGAAACTTTCTGAGAAACTGCTTTGTGTTCTGTTAGTTCATCTCACAGAGTTTGAGCTTTCCTCTCAAGGAGCCGTTCACTAAGACTCTTCTTGTGCAATTTGCAAATTCATATTTGGTAACCCATAGAGGGCTATGGTGAAAAAGGAAATATCTCCCGTTAAACAGGAGAAAGCAGCTTCTTGAGAAACTGGCGTGTTTTCTGTTAATACATCTCACCAAATTAGAGCTTTCCCTTCCAGAAGCCTTTCGCTAAGACTGTTCTTGTGGAATTTGCAAGGTGATATTTGGAAGACCATAGAGGGCTATTGTGAAAATGGAAATATCCTAAGATAAAAACCGAAAAGAAGTTTTCTGAGAAACTGCCTTGTGTTCTGTTAGTTCATCTCATAGAGTTACAGCTTTACCCTCAAGAAGCCGTTCACTAAGACTGTTCTTGTGAAATTTGCAAAGTGATATTTGGAAGCCCATAGAAGGCTATGGTGAAAAAGGAAATACCTTCAATTAGAAACTAGAAAGAAGCTTTCTGAGAAGCTGATTTGTGTTCTGTTAATTCATCTCAGATTGTTACAGCTTTCCCCTCAAGAAGCCTGTCGCTAAGACTGTTCTTGTGGAACTTCCAAAGTGATATTTGGAAGCCCTTAGAGGGCTATGGTGAAAAAGCAATATCTTCCGTTAAAAACCGGAAAGAAGATTTCTGAGAAACTTCTTTGTGTTCTGTTAATTCATCTCACAGAGTTACAGCTTTCACCTCAAGAAGCCTTTCGCTATGACTCTTCTTGTGGAATTTGCAAAGTGATATTTGGAATCTTATATAGGGCTACTGTAAAAAAGGAAATATGTTCCGTTAAAAACTGAAAAGAAGCTTTCTGAGAAACTGCCTTGTGTTCTGTTAGTTCATCTCACCGAGTTACAGATTTACCCTCACGAAACCGTTCACTACGACTGCTCTTGTGAAATTTGCAAAGTGATATTGGAAGCCCGTAGAGGGCTATGGTGAAAAAGGAAATAACTTCAGTTTAAAACTGGAAAGAATCTTTCTGAGAAACTACTTTGTGTTCTCTTAATTCAACTCACAGAGTTACAACTTTCCCTTCAATAAGCCTTTCGCTAAGACATTTCTTGTGGAATTTGCAAAGTGATATTTGGAGCCCTTAGAAGGTGATGGTGAAAAAGGAAATATCCTAATATAAAAACTGAACAGAAGCTTTCTGAGAAACTGCTTTGTGTACTGTTAATTCATCTCACAGAGTTAATGCTTGTCCCAGCAGAAGCCTTTCACTAAGACTGTTCTTGTGGAATTTGCAAAGAGAAATTTCGAAGCCTATAGAGGGCTATGGTGAAAAAGGGATTATCTTCCGTTAAAAACCGAAAAGAAGCTTTCTGAGAAACTGATTTGTGTTCTGTTAGTTCATCTCACAGAGTTTGAGCTTTCCCCTCAAGGAGCCGTTCACTAAGACTCTTCTTGTGCAATTTGCAAATTCATATTTGGTAACCCACAGAGGGCTATGGTGAAAAAGGAAATATCTCCTGTTAAAAAGGAGAAAGCAGCTTCTTGAGAAACTGGCGTGTTTTCTGTTAATACATCTCACCGAATTAGAGCTTTCCCTTCCAGAAGCCTTTCGCTAAGACTGTTCTTGTGGAATTTGCAAGGTGATATTTGGAAGACCATAGAGGGCTATGGTGAAAAAGGAAATAGCCTAATATAGAAACTGAAAAGAAGCTTTCTGAAAAACTGCTTTGTGTTCTGTTGAATCATCTCAAAGAGTTAGAGCTTTCCCCTTAAGAAGCTTTTCGCTAATACTGTTCTTGTGGAATTTGCAAAGTGATATTCGGAAGCCCATAGAGTGCTATAGTGAAAATGGAAATATCCTAAGATAAAAACCGAAAAGAAGCTTTCTGAGAAACTGCCTTGTGTTCTGTTAGTTCATCTCATAGAGTTATAGATTTCCCCTCAAGAAGCCGTTCACTAAGTCTGTTCTAGTGAAATTTGCAAAGTGATATTTGGAAGCCCATGGAAGGCTATGGAGAAAAAGGAAATACTTTCAATTAGAAACTAAAAAGAAGTTTTCTGAGAAGCTGCTTTGTGTTCTGTTAATTCATCTCAGAGTGTTACAGCTTTCCACTCAAGAAGCCTGTCGCTAAGACTGTTCTTGTGGAACTTCCAAAGTGATATTTGGAAGCCCTTTAGAGGGCTATGTTGAAAAAGCAATATCTTCCGTTAAAAACTGAAAAGAAGCTTTCTGAGAAACTTCTTTGTGTTCTGTTAATTCATCTCACAGAGTTACAGCATATCCCTCCAGAAGCCTTTCGCTAAGACTGTTCTTGTGGAATTTACAAAGTGTAATTTGGAAGCCAATGGTTGGCTATGGTGAAATAGGAAATACTTTCCGTTAAAAACAAGAAAGAAGCTTTCTGAGATACTGTTTTGTGTTCTGTTTATTCATCACACAACGTTACAGCTTTCCCCTCAAGAAGTCGTTAACTAAGATTGTTTTTGTGGAATTTGGAAAGTGATATTTGGAAGCCTCTAGAGGGCTATGGTGAAAAAGGAAATAGCCTAAGATAAAAACTGATAAGAAGCTTTCTGAAAAACTGCCTTGTGTTCTGTCAATTCAACTCACAGTGTTACAGCTTTCCCCTCAAGAAGACTTTCGCTAAGACTGTTATTGTGGAATTTGCAAAATGATATTTGGAAGGCCATACAGGGCTATGGTTAAAAAGGAAATATCTTCCATTAAAACTGGAAAGAAGCTTTCTGAGAAACTGCTTTGTGTTCTGTTAATTCATCTCACAGAGTTGCAGCTTTCCCCTCTAGAAGCCTTTCGCTAAGACTGTCCTTGTGGGATGTGCAAAGTGATATTTGGAAGCCCATTGAGGGCTATGGTGAAAAAGGAAATATCCTCAGTTAAAAACTGGAAAGAAGTTTTCTGAGAAACTGCTTTGTGTTCTGTTAATTTATCTCACAGAGTTACAGCTTTCGCCTCAAGAAGTCTTTTGCTAAGACTGTTCTTGTGGCATTTCCAAAGTGATATTTGGAAGCCCATAGAGGGCTATGGTGAAAAAAGAAGTATCTTCCGTTAAAAACTGGAAAGAATCTTTCTTAGAAACTGCTTTGTGTTCTGTTAATTCATGTAAGAGAGTTACAGCTTTCCCCTCCAGAAACCTTTCGCTAAGACTGTTGTTTTGTAATTTGCAAAGTGATATTTCGAAGCCCATTCAGGGCTATGGTGAAAAAGGAAATATCATAAGATAAAAACTGAAAAGAAGGTTTCATAGAAACTGCTTTGTGTTCTATTAATTCATCTCACAGAGTTACAACTTTCCCTTCCAGAAGCCTTTCGCTAAGACTGTTCCTGTGGAATTTGCAAAGTCATATTTGGAAGCTCATAGAGGGCTATGATGAAAACGGAAATATCTTCAGTTAAAAACTGAAAAGAAGCTTTCTGAGACACTGCCGTGTGTTTTGTTAATTATACATCTGACCGAGTTAAAGCTTTTCCCAGAAGAAGCCTTCGCTAAGAATGTTCTTGTGGAATATTCAAACTCATATTTGGAAGCCCATAGAGGGCTGTGGTGAAAACGGAAATATCTTCCGATATAAACTGGAAAGAAGCTTTCTGAGAAACTGCTTAGTGTTCTGTTAATTCATCTCAAAGAGTTACAGCTTTCCCTTCCAGAAGCCTTTCGCTAAGACTGTTCCTGTGGAATTTGCAAAGAGATATTTGGAAGCCCTTAGAGGTCTATGGTGAAAAAGGAAATATCTTCAATTAAAAACTGGAAAGAAGCTTTCTGAGAGACTCCTTTGTATTCTGTTAATTCATTTCACAGAATTACAGCTTTTGCCTCAAGAAGTCTTTCGCTAAGAATCTTCTTGTGGAATTTGCAAAGTGATATTTGGAAGCCCATAGAATGCTATGGTGAAAAAGGAAATATCTTCCGTTAAAAACCGAAAAGAAGATTTCTGAGAAACTGCTTAGTGTTCTGTTAATTCATCTCACAGAGTTACAGCTTTCCCTCAAGAAGCCTTTCGCTAAGTCTGTTCTTGTGGAATTTGCAAAGTGATATTTGGAAGACCCTAGAGGGCTATGGTGAAAAAGGAAATATCTTCCGTTAAAAACCGAAAAGAAGATTTCTGAGAAACTGCTTTGTGTTCTGTTAATTCATCTCACACAGTTACAGCTTTCACCTCAAAGAGGCTTTTGCTAAGACAGTTCTTGTGGAATTTGCAAAGTGATATTTGGAAGCCCATAGAGGGCTATGGTGAAAGAGTAAATATCTTCAGCTAAATACTGGAAAGAAGCTGTCTGAGAAACTACTTTGTGTACTGTTAATTCATGTCACAGAGTTACTGCTTTCCCCTCAAGAAGCCTTTCACTAAGACTGTTCTTATGAAATTTGCAAAGTGATATTTGAAACCCATAGAGGGCTATGGTGAAAAAGGAAATATCTTCCGTTGAAAACTGGAAAGAAGCTTTCTGAGAAACTGCTTTGTGTTCTGTTAATTCTTCTTACAGAGTTACAACTTTCGCCTCTGGAAGCCTTTTGCTAACACTGTTGGTGTAGAACTTGTAAAGTGATATTTGGAAGCCCGTAGAGGGCTGTGGTGAAAAAGGAAATATCCTAAGGTAAAAACTGAAAAGAAGCATTCTGAGAGACTGCTCTGTGCTCTGTTAAATCAGCTCAGATAGTTACAGCTTTCCCTTCAAGAAGCCTCTCTCTAAGGCTGTTTTTGTGGAATTGGCAAAGAGATATTTGGAAGCCCGTAGAGGGCTATGGTGAAAAAGGCAATATCTTCCGTTAAAAACTGGAAAGAAGTGTTCGGAGAAACTGCTTCGTGTTCTGTTAATTCATCGCACAGAGTTACAGCTTTCCCCTCAAGAAGCCTTTCGCTAAGACTGTTCTTGTGGAATTTGCAAAGTGATATTTGGAAGCCCATAGAGGCCTCACAGAGTTACAGCTTTCTCGCAAGAAGCCTTTCGCTAAGACTGTTCTTGTGGAATTTCCAAAGGGATACTTGGAAGCCCATAGAGGGCTATGGTGAAAAAGGAAATATCTTCCGTTAAAAACTGGAAAGAAGCTTTCTGAGAAACTGCTTTGTGTTCTGTTAATTCATCTCACAGTGTTACTACTTTGCCCTAAAGAAGTCTTTCGCTAAGACTGTTCTTGTGGAATTAGCAAAGTGATATTTAGAAGCCCATAAAGGGCTATGGTCAAAAATGAAATATCTTCCATAAAAACTAGAAAGAATCTTTCTGAGAAACTGCTTTGTGTTCTGTTAATTCTTCCCACAGAGTTACAGCTTTCCCCAGAAGAAGATTTTCGCTCCGACTTTTCTTGTGGAATTTGAAAGTGATATTTGGAAGCCCATAGAGGACTATGGTGGAAAAGGAAATATCTTCCGTTAAAAACTGGAAAGAAGCTTTCTGAGAAATTGCTTTGTGTTCTGTTAATTCATCTCACAGAGTTACTGTGTTCCTCTCAAGAAGCCATTCGCTAAGAATCTTCTTGTGGAATTTGTAAAGTGATATTTGGAAGCCCGTAGTGGGTTACGGTGAAAAAGGAAAATCTTCCCTTAAAAACTGGAAAGAAGCTTTCTGAGAAACTGGTTTGTGTTCGGTTAATTCATCATAGTTACTGCTTTCCCCTAAGAAGCGTTTCGCTAAGACTCTTCTTGTGGAATTGGCAAAGTGATATTTGGAAGCCCATAGAGGTCTACGGTGAAAAAGGAAATATCTTCCGTTAAAAACTGGAAAGAAGCTTTCTGAGAAACTGCTTTGTGTTCTGTTAATTCATCTCACAGAGTCACTGCTTTCACCTTACGAAGCCTTTCGCTAAGACTGTTCTTGTGGAATTTTCATAGTAATATTTTCAAGCCCATAGAGGGCTAAGGTGAAAAAGGAAATATCCTAAGACAAAAACTGAAAAGAAGCATTTTGAGAAACTACTTTGTGTTCCGTTAATTCATCTCACAGGGTTACAGCTTTCCCCTGAAGAAGCCTTTCGCGAAGACTCTTCTTGTGGAATTTGCAAAGTGATATTTGGAAGCCCATAGAGGGCTATGGTGAAAAAAGAAATATCTTCCGTTAAAAACTGCTCTGTGTTCTGTTAATTCATCTCACAGAGTTACTGCTTTCCCAGCAAGAAACCGTTCTCTAAGATTCTTCTTGTAGATTTTGCAAAGTGATATTGGAAGCTCGTAAGCTCTATGGTGAAAAAGGAAATATCTTCCATTAAAAACTGGAAAGAAGCTTTCTGAGAAACTGCTTTGTGTTCTGTTAATTCATCTCACAGAGTCACTGCTTTCACCTCAAGAAGCCTTTCGCTTAGACTGTTCTTGTGGAATTTGCAAAGTGATATTTGGAAGTCCACAGAGGGCTACGCTGAAAAAGGAAATATCTTCCATTAAAAACGGGAAAGAAGGTTTCTGAGAAACTGCTTTGTGTTCTCTCAATTCATCTCACAGAGTTACAGATTTCCCCTCCAGAAGCCTTTCGCTAAGTTTGTTTTTGTGGAATTTGCAAAGTGATATTTGGAAACCTATAGAGGGCTTTATTGAAAAAGGAAATATCTTCCGTTGAATACTAGAAAGAAGCTTTCTGAGAAACTTATTCGTGTTCTGTTAATTCATCTCACAGAATTACAGCTTTCCTTTCAAAAAGCCTTTCGCTAAGACAGTTCTTTTGGAATATGCAAAGTGATATTTGGAAGCACATAGAGGGCTATGGTGAACAAGGAAATATCTTCCTTTAAAAACTGGAAAGAACTTTTCTGAGAAACTGCTTTGTGTACTGTTAATTCTTTTCACATAGTTACAGTCTTCCCCTCAAGAAGCCTTTCGCTAAGGTTGTTCTTTTACAATTTGCAAAGTGGTATTTGGAAGCCCATAGAGGGCTATGGTGAAAAAGGATATATCTTCCGTTAAAAACTGGAAAGAAGCATTCTGAGAAACTGCTTTGTGTTCTGTTACTTCTTCCCATAGAGTTACAGCTTCCCCCTGAAGAAGATTTTCGCTAAGACTCTTCTTATGGAATTTGCAAAGTGATATTTGGAAGCCCATAGAGGGCTACGGTGGAAAAGGAAATATCTTCCGTTAAAAACAGGAAAGAAGTTTTCTGAGAAACTGCTTTGTGTTCTGTTAATTCATCTCACAGAGTTACAGCTTTCTCTTCAATAAGCCTTTCGCTAAGACTCTTCTTGTGGAATTTTCAAAGTGATATTTGGAAGCCCATAGAGGGTTATGGTGAAAAAGGAAATCTTCCCTTAAAAACTGGAAAGAAGCTTTCTGAGAAAGTGCTTTGTGTTCGGTTAATTCATCTTACAGTTACTGCTTTCCCCTAAGAAGCCTTTCGCTAAGACTCTTCTTGTGGAATTGGCAAAGTGATATTTGGAAGCCCATAGAAGTCTACGGTGAAAAAGGAAATATCTTCCATTAAAAACTGGAAAGAAGCTTTCTGAGAAACTGCTTTGTGTTCTGCTAATACATCTCACAAAGTTACAGCTTTCCCCTCAAGAAGCAGATCACTAAGACTGTTCTTGTGGAATTTGTAACGTGATATTTGGAAGCCCGCAGAGGGCTATGGTGAAAAAGGAACTATCTTCTCTTAAAAACCGGAAATAAGCTTTCTGAGAAACCGCCACGTGTTCTCTTAATGCACCTCACCGAGTTACAGCTTTCCCCTCAAGAAGACATTCGCTAGGACTGTTCTTGTGGGATTTGCAAAGTGATATTTGGAAGTCCATAGAGGGCTATGGTGAAAAAGGAAATTTCTTCCGTTTAAAACTGGAAAGAAGATTTCTGAGAAATTGCTATTTGTTCTGTTAATTCATCTCACAGAGTTACCGCTTCACCACCAGAAGCCTTTCGCTAAGACTGTTCTTGTGGAATTTGCAAAGTCATATTTGGAAGCCAATAGAAGTCTATTTTGAAAAAGGAATTATCCTAAGATAGAAACTGAAAAATAAGCTTTCTGAGAAACTGCTTTGTGTTCTGTCAATTCAACTCACAGAGTTACAGCTTTCCCCTCAAGAAGCCTTTTGCTGAGGCTGTTCTTGTGAAATTTTCAAAGTGATATTTGGAAGCCCCTAGAGGGCTATGGTGAAAAAGGAAATATCTTCCGTTAAAAACTGGAAAGAAACTTTATGAGAATCTGCCGTGTGTTATGTTAATACATATCACCGAGTTACAGCTTTCCCCAAAAGAAGCCTTTCGCTAAGACTGTTCCTGTGGGATTTGCAAAGTGATATTTGGAAGCCCATAGAGGGCTACGGTGAAAATGGAATTATCTTCAGTTAACAAGTGGAAAGAAGCTTCTGAGAAACTGCTTTGTGTTCTGTTAATTCATTACACAGAGTTACAGCTTTCCCTCAAGAAGCCTTTTGCCAAGGCTGTTCCTGTGGCATTTGCAAAGTGGTATTTGGAAGCCCATCAAGCGTTAGGGTGAAAAAGGAAATATCTTCAGTTAAAAACTGAAAAGAATCTTTCTGAGAAACTACTATGTGTTCTGTTAATTCATCTCACAGAGTTACAGTTTTCCCCTCAAGAAGTCTTTCCCTAAGACTCTTCTTGTGGAATTTGGAAAGTGATATTTGGAAGCCCGTAGAGGGCTTTGGTGAAAAACGAAACAACTTCCTTTGAAACCTGGAAAGAAGCTTTCTGAGAAACTGCTTTGTGTCCTGTTAATTCATCTCACAGAGTTACAACTTTCCCCTCAAGAAGCCTTTCACTAAGAATGCTTTCTGGAATTTGTAAGGTGATATTTGGAAGCCAATAGAGAGCTATGGTGAAAAAGGAAATATCTTCAGTTGAAAACTGGAAAGAAGATTTCTGAGAAAATGCTTTTTTTTCTGTTAATTCATCTCACAGTGTTACAGCTTTCCCCTCAGGAAGCCTTTCGCTAAGTCTGTTCTTGTGGAATTTACAAAGTGATAATTGGAAGCCCACAGGGGGATTTGGTGAAAAAAAAATATCTTCCGTTAAAAACTAGAAAGAAGCTTTCTGAGAAAGTGCTTTGTGTTCTGTTAATTCATCTCACAGAGTTACACCTTTCCCCTCAAGAATCCTTTTGCTAAGACTGTTCTTTTGGAATTTGCAAAGTGATATTTGAATGCCCATAGAGGTCTATGATGAAAAAGGAAATATCTTCAGTTAAAAACTGGAAAGAAGCTTTCTGCGAAACTGCTTTGTGTTCTTTTAATTCATCTCACAGAGTTACAGCTTTCCCTACAAGAAGCCTTTCGCTAAGACTGTTCTTGATCAATTTGGGAAGTGATATTTAGAAGCCCATTGAGGGCTATGGTGAAAAAGGAAATATCTTAAGATAAAAACTGAAAAGAAGCTTTCTGAGAAACTACTTTGTGTTCTGTTAGTTCATCTAACAGAGTTACACCTTGCCCCTCAAGAAGCCTTTCACTAAGACTGTTCTTGTGAAATTTGCCTTGTGTTCTGTTAATTCATCTCCAAGAGTTACAGCTTTCCACTCAAGGAGCCGTTCACTAAGACTGTTCTAGGGAAAATTGGAAAGTGATATTAGGAAGCCCATAGAGGGCTATTGTGGAAAAGGAAATAGTTTCCGTTAAAAACTGGAAAGAAGCTTTATGAGAAACTGACTTGTGTTCTGTTAATTCATCTCACAGAGTTACAGCTTTCCCCTCAAGAATCCTTTCGCTAAGGCTCTTCTTGGGGGATTTGCAAAGTGATATTTGGAAGCCCTTAGAGGGCTATGGTGAAAAAGGAAATATCTTCAGTGAAAAACGGGAAAGAAACTTTCTGAGAGACTGCTTTGTGTTCTCTTTATTCATCACACTGTGTTAGACTTTTCCACCCAAGAAGCCTTTGGCAAAGACTGTTCTTTTGGAATTTGCAAAGTGATATTTGGAAGCCCATAATGTGCCATGGTGAAAAAGAAATTATCTTCAGTTGAAAACTGGAAAGAAGCTTTCTGAGAGACTGCTTTGTGTTGTGTTAATTCATCTCCAAAAGTTACAGCATTCCCCTCAAGAAGCCTTTCGCTAAGACTGTTCTTGTCTAATTTGCAAAGTGTTATTTGGAAGCCCATAGAGGGCTATGGTGAAAAAGGAAATGTCTTAAGATAAAAACTGAAAAGAAGCTTTCAGAGAAACTGCTTTGTGTTCAGTTAATTCATCTCACAGAGTTACAGCTTTCCCCTCAAGAAGCCGTTCACTGAGACTGTTCTTGTGGAATTTGCAAAGTGATATTGGAAGCCCGTAGAGGGCTTTGACGAAAAAGGAAATATCCTAAGAAAAAAACTGAAAAGAAGCTTTCTGAGAAACTGCATTGTGTTCTCTTAGTTCATCTCACAGAGTTACAGCTTTCCCCTCAAGAAGCCTTTCGCAAAGACTGTTCTTATAGAATTAGCAAAGTGATATTGAGAAGCAAATAGAGGGCTATGTTGAAAAAGGAACTGTCTTCCGTTAAAAAATGGAAAGAAGCTTTCTGAGAAACTGCTTTGTGTTCTGTAATTCATCTCACAGAGTTATAGCTTTCACAGCAAGAAGCCTTTCGGTAAGACTGTTCTTGTGGAATTTGCAAAGTGATATTTGGAAACCCGTAGAGAGTTATGGTATAAAAGGAAATATCCTAAGATAGAAACTGAAAAGAAGCTTTCTGAGAAACTGCCTTGTGTTCTGTTAATTGATCTCACAGAGTTACAGCTTTCCCCTCAAGAAGCCTTTCGCTAAGGCTGTTCTTGTGGAATTTTCAAAGTGATATTTGGAAGCCTATAGAGGGCTATGGTAAAGATGGAAATATCTTCAGTTAAAAACTGGAAAGAAGCTTTCTGAGAAACTCCTTTGCGTTCTGTTAATTCATCTCTCAGAGTTGCAGCTTTGCCCTGGAGATGCCTTTCGCTAAGACTGCTCTTGTGAAATTTACAAATTGATATTTAGAAGCCCTTAGAGGGCTATGGAAAAAGGAAATATCCTAAGATAAAAACTGAAAAGAAGCTTTCTGTGAAACTGCTTTGTGTTCTGCTAATTCATCTCACAGAGTTACAACTTTCCCCTCAAGAGGCCTTTCGCTAAGACTGTTCTTGTGGAATTTGCAAAGTGATATTTGGGAGCCCAGAGTGGGCTATGGTGAAAAACGAAACAACTTCAGTTAAAAAGTGGAAAGAAGCTTTCTGAGATAATGCTTTCTGTTCTATTAATTCATCTCACAGAATTTCGGCTCTCCCCTCAAGAAGCCTTTCCGTGAGACAGTTCTTGTGGAATTTACAAAGTGATATTTGGAAGCCCATAGAGGGCTATGCTAAAAAAGGAAATATCTTAATTTGAAAACTGGAAAGAAGATTTCTGACAAACTGCTTTGGGTTCTGTTAATACATCTCACAGAGTTGCAACATTCCCCTCAAGAAACCTTTTGCTAAGACTGTTCTTGTGTAATTTGCAAAGTGATATTTGGAAACCCATAAAGGGATATGGTGAAAAAGCAAATATCCTATGATAAAAACTGAAAAGAAGCTTTCTGAGAAACTGCTTTGTGTTCTGTTAATTCATCTCACAGAGTTATAGCTTTCCCATCAAGAAGCCTTTCGGTAAGAATCTTCTTGTGACATTTGCAAAGTGATATTTAGAAGCCCAGAGAGGGCTATGAAAAAAAGAAATATCCTAAGATAAAAACTGAAAGAAGCTCTGTGAGAAACTGGTTTGAGTTCTGTTAATTCATCTCACAGAGTTACAGCTTTCCCCTCAAGAAGCCTTTCGCTAAGACTGTTCTTGCGGAATTTGCAAAGCGATATTTGGAAGCCCATAGGGGGCTATGGTGAAAATCGAAACAACTTCAGTTAAAAACAGGAAAGAAGCTTTCTGAGAAACTGCTTTGTGTTCTGTTAATTCATCTCACAGTGTTACAGCATTCTCCTCCAGAAGCCTTTCTCTAAGGCTGTTCTTGTGGAATTTGCAAAGTGATATTTGGAAGCTGGTAGGCGTCTATGGTGAAAAAGGAAATATCTTCAATTAACTACTTGAAAGAAGCTTTCTGAGAAACTGCTTTGTGTTCTATTAATTCATCTCACAGAGTTACAGCTTTCCCGTTAAGAAACCTTTTCTGAGACTGTTTTTGTGGAATTTGCAAAGTGATATTCGGAGGCCCATAGAGGGCTATGGTGAAAATGGAGATATCCTAAGATAAAAACCGAAAAGAAGCTTTCTGAGAAACTGCTTAGTGTTCTGTTAATTCAACTCACAGAGTTACAGCTTCTTCCTCAGGAAGCCTTTCGCTAAGACTGTTCTTGTGATATGTGCAAAGTGATATTTGGAAGCCCATAGAGGGCTATGGTGCAAAACGAATTATACTAAGATAAAAATTGAAAAGAAGCTTTCTGAAACACTGCTTTGTTTTTTGTTAATTCATCTCACAGAGTTACAGCTTTCCCGACAAGAAGGCTTTCGCTAAGACAGTTCTTGTGGAATATGCAAAGTGATATATGGAAGCCGATAGTGGGCTATGGTAAAAAAGGAAATATCTTCTGTTAAAAACTGGAAAGAAGCTTTCTGAAAAACTGCATTGTGTTCTCTTAATTCATCTGACAGAGTTATAGCTTTCCCCTCAAGAAGTCAGTCACTAAGACTGTTCCTGTGGAATTTGCAAGGTGATATTTCGAAGCCCTTATAGGGCTATTTTGAAAAAGGAAATATCTTACGTTAAAAACTGGAAAGAATCTTTCTGAGAAACTGCTTGATGCTCTGATAATTCATCTGACAGAGTTTCAGCTTTCCCCTCAAGAAGCAGTTCACTAAGACTGTTCCTGTGGAATTTTCAACGTGATATATGGAAGCCCATAGAGGGCTATGGTGAAAAAGGAAATATCCTAGGATAAAAACTAAAACGAAGCTTTCTGAGAAACAGCTTTGTGTTCTTTTAATTCAACTCGCAGACTTAAAGCTTTCTCTTCCAGAAGCGTTTCGCTAAGACTGTTCTTGTGGAATTTGCAATGTGATATTTAGAAGCCCATAGAGGGCTATAGTGAAAATGGAAATATCCTAAGATAAAAACCGAAAAGAAGCTTTCTGAGAAACTGCATTGTGTTCTCTTAATTCATCTCACAGTGTGATAGCTTTCCCCTCAAGAAGTCATTCACTAAGACTGTTCCTGTGGAATTTTCAAGGTGATATTTCGAAGCCCATATAGGGCTATTTTGAAAAAGGAAATATCTTCCGTTAAAAACTGGAAAAGAATCTTTCTGAGAAACTGCTTGATGCTCTGATAATTTATCTCACAGAGTCTCAGCTTTCCCCTCAAGAAGCCGTTCACTAAGACTGTTCCTGTGGAATTTTCAAAGTGATATATGGAAGCCCATACAGGGCTATGGTGAAAAAGGAAATATCCTAGGTTAAAAACTGAAAAGAAGCTTTCTGAGAAACAGCTTTGTGTTCTGTTAATTCAACTCACAGAGCTAAAGTTTTCTCTTCAAGAAGTGTTTCACTAAGACTGTTCTTGTGGAATTCGCAAAGTGATATTTCGAAGCCCATAGAAGGCTATGGTGAAAATGGAAATATCCTAAGATAAAAACCGAAAAGAAGCTTTCTGAGAAACTGCTTTGTGATCTGTTAATTCATCTCCAGAGTTACAGTTTTCCCCTCAAGAAACCTTTCGCTAAATCTGTTCTGGTGGAATTTTCAAAGTGGTATTTGGAAGCCCATAGGGGACTTCGGTGAAAAACGAAATTCCTTCTGTTACAAAATGGAAAGAAGCTTTCTGAGAAACTGCTTTGTGTTCTGTTAAATCATCTTACAGAGTTACAGTTTTCCCTTCATGAAGCCTTTCGCTAAGACTTTTCTTGTGGGATTTGCAAAGTGATATTTGGAAGTCCATAGAGGGCTATGGTGAAAAAGGAAATATCTTCCGTTAAAAACTGGAAAGAAACGTTCTGAGAGACTGCTTTGTTTTCCGTTAATTGATCACACAGTGTTATAGCTTTCCCCTCAAGAAGCCTTTCGCAAAGACTGTTCTTGTGGAATTTGCAAAGTGATATTTTGAAGCAAGTAGAGGACTATGGTGAAAAAGGAACTATCTTCCGTTAAAAACTGGAAGGAAGATTTCTGAGAAACTGCTTTGTGTTCTGTTAATTCATCTCACAGAGTTATAGCTTTCCCATCAAGAAGCCTTTCGGTAAGACTGTTCTTTTGGAATTTGCAAAGTGATATTTGGAAACCCGTAGAGGGTTATGGTGAAAAAGGAAATATCCTAAGACAGAAACTGAAAAGAAGCTTTCTGAGAAACGGCTTTGTGTTCTGTTAATTGATCTCATGGATTTACACCTTTCCCCTCAAGAAGCCTTTCGCTAAGGCTGTTCTTGTGGAATTTGCAAAGTGATATTTGGAAGCCTATAGAGGGCTATGGTAAAGAAGGAAATATCTTCAGTTAAAAACTGGAAAGAAGCTTTCTGAGAAACTCCTTTGTGTTCTGTTAATTCATCTCACAGAGTTACAACTTTCCCCTGGATAATCCTTTCGCTAAGACTGCTCTTGTGAAATTTGCAAAGTGATATTTAGAAGCCCTTAGAGGGCTATGAAAAAAGGAAATATCCTAAGATAAAAATTGAAAAGAAGCTTTCTGAGAAACTGCTTTGTGTTCTGGTAATTCATCTCACAGAATTACAGCTTTCCCCTCAATAAGCCTTTTGCTAAGGCTGTTCTTGTGAAATTTGCTAAGTGATATTCGGAAGCCCGTAGAGGGCAATGGTGAAAAAGGAAATATGCTAAGATAAAAACTGAAAAGAAGCTTTCTGAGAAACTGCTTTGCGTTCTGTTAATTGATCTCACAGAGTTACAGCTTTCCCTTCAAGAAGCTTTCCGCTAAGGCTGTTCTTGTGGAATTTGCAAAGTGATATTTGGAAGCCTATGGAGGGCTATGGTGAGAAAGGAAATACCTTCAGTTTAAAACTGGAAAGAAGCTTTCTGAGAAACTGCTTTGTGTTCTGTTAATTCATCTCACAGAGTTACAGCGTTCTCCTCAAGAAGCCTTTCACTAAGTCTGTTCTTGTGGAATTTGCAAAGTGATATTTGGAACCCAAAGAGGGCTATGGTGAAAAAGGAAATGTCCTAAGATAAAAACTGAAAAGAAGCTTTCTGAGAAACTGCTTTGTGTTCTGTTAATTCATCTCACACAGTTACAGCTTTCCCGACAAGAAGCCATTCACTGAGACTGTTCTTGTGGAATTTGCAAAGTGATATTGCAAACCGATAGAGGGTTATGGCGAAAAGGGAAATATCCTAAGATGAAAACCGAGAAGAAGGTTTCTCAGAAACTGCATTGTGTTCTCCTAATTCATCTCACAGAGTTTTAGCTTTCCCCTCAAGAAGTCATTCACTAAGACTGGTCCTGTGGAAATTGCAAGGTGATATTTCCAAGCCCTTATAGGGCTATTTTGAAAAAAGAAATATCTTCCGTTAAAAACTGGAAAGAATCTTTCTGAGAAACTGCTTGATGCTCTGTTAATTCATCTCACAGAGCTACAGCTTTCCCCTCAATAAGCCGGTCACTAAGACTGTTCCTGTGGAATTTTCAAAGTGATATATGGAAGCCCATAGAAGGCTACGGTGAAAAAGGAAATATCTTCCGTTAAAAACTGGATAGAAGCTTTCTGAGAAACTGCTTTGTTTTCTGTTAATTCATCTCACAGAGTTACAGCTTTCCCCTCTAGAAGCCTTTCGCTAAGAGTGTTCTTGTGGAATTTGCAAAGTGATATTTGGAAGACCTTAGAAGGCTGTGGTGAAAAAGAAATATCCTAAGATAAAAACTGAAAAGAAGCTTTCTGAGAAACTGCTTTGTGTTCTGATAATTCATCTCACAGAGTTACAGTTTCCCCTCAAGAAGACTTTCGCTAAGACTGTTCTTGTGGAATTTCCTAAGTGATAATTGGAAGCCCAAAGTGGGCTATGGTGAAAAAGGAAATACCTTCCGTTAAAAATTGGAAAGAAGCTTTCTGAGAAACTGCTTTGTGTTCTGTTAAGTCATCTCACAGAGATACAGCTTTCCCTTGAAGAAGACTTTCGCTAAGACTGTTCTTGTGGAATTTGCAAAGTGGTATTTGGAAGGCCATATAGGGCTATGGTGAAAAAGGAAATATCCTCTGTTAAAAAGTGGAAAGAAACTTTCTCAGAATCTGTTTTGTGTTCTGTTATTTCATCTCACAGAGTTAGCGCTTTCCCCTCAAGAAGCCTTTCGCTAAGACTGTTCTTTTGGAATTTGCAAAGTGATATTTGGAGCCCATAGAGGGCTATGGTGAAAAAGGAAATATCTTCAGTTAAAAAGTGGAAAGAAGCTTTCTGAGAAACTGCTTTGTGTTCTGTTAATTAATCTCACAGAGTTACAGCTTTCCCCTCCAGAAGTCTTTGGCTAAGACTATTCTTGTGGAATTTGCAAAATTTGCAAAGTGATATTTTGAAGCCCTTAGAGGGCTATGGTGAATAAGGAAATACCCTAAGATAAAAACTGAAAAGAAGCTTTCTGAGCAACTGCTTTGTTTTCTGTTAAATGAACTCACAGAGTTACAGCTTTCCCCTCAAGAAGCCTGTCGCTAAGGCTGTTTTTGTGGAGTTTGCAAAGTGATATTTGGAAGCCCATAGATGGCTACGGTGAAAATGGAAATATCCTAAGATAAAAATAGAAAAGAAGCTTTCTGAGAAACTGCCTTGTGTTCTGTTAGTTCATCTCACAGAGTTACAGCTTTACCCTCAAGAAACCGTTCACTAAGACTGTTCTTGTGAAATTTGCAAAGTGATATTGGAAGCCCGTTGAGGGCTATGGTGTAAAAGGGAATATCTTCCGTTAAAATCCGAAAAGAAGCTTTCTGAGAAACTGCTTTGTGTTCTGTTAATTCAACTCACAGAGTTACAGCTTTCCCCTCAACAGACCTTTCGCTAAGACTGTTCTTTTGGAATTTGCAAAGTGATATTTGGAAGCCCATAGTGGGCTAAGCTGAAAAAGGAAATATCTTCCGTTAAAAACTGGAAAGAAGATTTCTGAGAATCTGCTTTGTGTTCTGTTAATGCATCTCACAGAGTTACAGCTCTCCCATCCAGAAACCTTTCGCTAACACTGTTCTTGTGGAATTTGCAAAGTGATATTTGGAAGTAAAGAGAGAGCTATGGTGAAAAAGGAAATATCCTAAGATAAAAACTGAAAAGAAGTTTTCTGAGAAACTGCTTTGTGTTCTGTTAATTCATCTCACAGTGGTACAGCTCTCCCCTCCAGAAGCCTTTCGGTAAGACTGTTCTTGTGGAATTTGCAAAGTGATATTTGGATGCCCACAGAGGGCTATGGTGGAAAAGGAAATATCTTCAGTTAAAAACTGGAAAGAAGGTTTCTGAGAAACTACCGTGTGTTCTGTTAATACATCTCACCGAGTTACAGCTTTCCCCTCAAGAAGCCTTTCTGTAAGACTGTTCTTGTGGAATTTGGAAAGTGAAATTTGGAAGCCCATTGAGGGCTATGATGAAAAAGGAAATTTCTTCCGTTAAAAACCGAAAAGAAGCTTTCTGAGAAACTGCTTTGTGTTTTGTTAGTTCATCTCACAGAATTACAGCTTTGCTCTCCAGAAGCCTTTCGCTAAGACTGTTCTTGTGGAATTTGCAAAGTGATCTTAGAAGCCTGTAGAAGGCTATGGTGAAAAAGGAAATATCTTCCATTAAAAACCGGGAAGAAGCTTTCTGAGAGACTTCTTTGTGTTCTGTTAATTCCTCTCACAGACTACAGGTTTCACTTCAAGAAGCCTTTCCTTAAGACTGTTCTTGAGGAATTTGCAAAGTGATATTTGGAAGCTCCTAGAACGCTATGGTGGAAAAGGAAGTATCCTAAGATAAAAACTGAAAAGATGCTTTCTGAAAAACTGCATTGTGTTTTCTTAATTGATATCACGGAGTTATAGATTTCCCCTCCAGAAGCCTTTCGCAAAGATTGTTCTTGTGGAATTTGCAACGTGATATTTGGAAGCCTGCAGAGTGCTATGGTGAAAAAGGAAATATCTTCCGTTAAAAACTGGAAAGAAGATTTCTGAGAAACTCCTTTGTGTTCTGCTAATACATCTCACAAAGTTACAGCTTTCCCCTCAAGAAGCAGATCACTAAGACTGTTCTTGTGGAATTTGCAACGTGATATTTGGAAGCCCGCAGAGGGCTATGGTGAAAAAGGAACTATCTTCTCTTAAAAACCGGAAATAAGCTTTCTGAGAGACCGCCATGTGTTCTCTTAATGCACCTCACCGAGTTACAGCTTTCCCCTCAAGAAGACATTCGCTAGGACTCTTCTTGTGGGATTTGCAAAGTGATATTTGGAAGTCCATAGAGGGCTATGGTGAAAAAGGAAATTTCTTCCGTTTAAAACTGGAAAGAAGATTTCTGAGAAATTGCTATTTGTTCTGTTAATTCATCTCACAGAGTAACAGCTTCACCTCCAGAAGCCTTTCGCTTAGACTGTTCTTGTTGAATTTGCAGAGTCATATTTGGAAGCCAATAGAAGTCTATTTTGAAAAAGGAATTATCCTAAGATAGAAACTGAAAAATAAGCTTTCTGAGAAACTGCTTTGTGTTCTGTCAATTCAACTCACAGAGATACAGCATTCCCCTCAAGAAGCCTTTTGCTGAGGCTGTTCTTGTGAAATTTTCAAAGTGATATTTGGAAGCCCCTAGAGGGCTATGGTGAAAAAGGAAATATGTTCCGTTAAAAACTGGAAAGAAATTTTATGAGAATCTGCCGTGTGTTATGTTAATACATCTCACCGAGTTACAGCTTTCCCCACAAGAAGCCTTTCGCTAAGACTGTTCCTGTGGGATTTGCAAAGTGATATTTGGAAGCCCATAGAGGGCTACGGTGAAAATGGAATTATCTTCAGTTAACAAGTGGAAAGAAGCTTCTGAGAAACTGCTTTGTGTTCTGTTAATTCATTTCACAGAGTTACAGCTTTCCCTCAAGAAGCCTTTCACTAAGTCTCTTCTTGTGGAATTTGCAAAGTGATCTTTGGAAGCCCATAGAGGGCTATGGTGAAAAAGGAAATATCTTCCGTTAAAAACTGTAAAGAAGCTTTATGAGAATTCTGCCGTGTGTTATGTTAATACATCTCACCGAGTTACAACTTTACCCACAAGAAGCCTTTGCTAAGACTGTTCCTGTGGGATTTGCAAAGTGATATTTGGAAGCCCATAGAGGGCTACGGTGAAAATGGAAATACCTTCAGTTAACAACAGGAAAGAAGGTTCTGAGAAACTGCTTTGTGTTCTGTTAATTCATCTCCAAGAGTTACAGCTTTCCCCTCAAGAAGCCTTTCGGTACGACGGCTCTTGTGGAATTTGCAGAGTGATATTTAGAAGCCCACAGAAGGCTATGGTGAAAAAGGAAATAGACTAAGATAAAAACTGAAAACAAGCTTTTTGAGAAGCTGCTTTGTGTTCTGTTAATTCATCTCACAGTGTTCCAGCTTTCCCCTAAAGAAGCCTTTCGCTAAGACTGTTCTTGTGGAATTTTCAAAGAGTTATTTGGAAGCCCTTAGAGGGCTATGGTAAAAAAGGATATACCTTCATTTAAATATGGAAAGAAGCTTTCTGAGAAACTGCTTAGTGTTCTGTTAATTCATCTCACAGAGTTACAGTTCTCCCTTCAAGAAGACTTTCGCTAAGAGTGTTTTTGTGGAATTTGTAAAGTGATATTTGGAAACTCTAGAGGGCTATGGTGAAAAAGGAAATATCTTCCATTAAAAACTGGAAAGAAGCTTTCTGAGAAACTGCTTTGTGTTCTGTTAATTCATCTCACAGAGTTATAGCTTTCCCCTCAAAAAGCCTTTCTCTAAGGCTGTTGTTGTGGAATTTGCAAAGTGATATTTGGAATCCCAAACAGGGCTATGGTGAAAATGGAAATATCCTAAGATAAAAACCGGAAAGAACCTTTCTGAGAAACTGCTTTCTGTACTGGTAGTTCATCTCACAGTGTTACAGCATTCTGCTCAAGGAGCCGTTCACTAAGACTGTTCTTGTGGAATTTGACAAGTGACATTTGGAAGCCCTTAGAGGCCTATGATGAAAAAGTAAATATCCTAAGATAAAACCTGAAAAGAAACTTTCTGAGAAACTGCTTTGTTTTCTGTTAATTCAACTGACACAGTTACAGCTTTACCCTCAAGAAGCCTTTCGCTAAGGCTGCTGTTGTGGTATTTGCAAAGTGATATTTGGAAGCCCATAGAGGGCTACGGTGAAAAAGGAAATATCTTCAGTTAAAAACTGAAAAGAAGCTTTCTGACAAACTGCTGTGTGTTCTGTCAATTCATCTCAAAGAATTAGAGCTTTCCCCTGAAAACACCTTCGGCTAAGACTGTCCTTGTGGAATTTGCAAAGTGATAATTGGAAGCCCATAGATGGCTATGGTGAAAAAGGAAATATCTTAAGATAAAAACCGAGAGGAAGCTTCCTGAGAAACTGCTTTGTGTTCTTTTATTTAATCTCACAGTGTTACCGCTTTCCCCTCAAGAAGCCATTCAGTAAGACTGTTCTTGTGAAATTTTCAAAGTGATATTTGGAAGCCCATAGTGGGCTATGGTGAAAAAGGAAATATCTTCCCTTAAAAACTAGAAAGAAGCACTCTGAGAAACTGCCGCGTGTTCTGTTAATATATCTCACCGAGTTACAGCTTTCTCCACAAGAAGCCTTTCGCTAAGACTGTTCCTGTGGGATTTGCATAGTGATATTTGGAAGCCCATAGAGGGCTATGGTGAAAAAGGAAATATCCTAAGAAAAAAACTGGAAAGATGATTTCTGAGAAACTGCTTTGTGTTCTGTTAATTCATCTCACTGATTTACAGCTTTCCCCTCAAGAAGCCATTCACTAAGACTGTTCTTGTGGAATTTGCAAAGTGATATTTGGAAGGCCAGAGAGGGATACGGTGAAAAAGGAAATATCTTCCGTTAAAAACTGGAAAGAAGATTTCTGAGAAACTGCTTTGTGTTCTGTTAATTCATCTCACAGTGTTACAGCTTTCCCCTCCAGAAGTCTTTGGCTAAGACTATTCTTGTGGAATTTGCAAAGTGATATTTCGAAGCCCTTAGAGGGCTATGGTGAAAAAGGAAATACCCTAAGATAAAAACTGAAAAGAAGCTTTCTAAGCAACTGCTTTGTTTTCTGTTAAATCAACTCACAGAGTTACAGCTTTCCCCTAAAGAAGCCTGTCGCTAAGGCTGTTTTTGTGGAATTTGCAAAGTGATATTTGGAAGCCCACAGATGGCTATGGTGAAAATGGAAATATCCTAAAATAAAAATAGGAAAGAAGCTTTCTGAGAAACTGCCTTGTGGTCTGTTAGTTCATCTCACAGAGTTACAGCTTTACCCTCAAGAAACCGTTCACTAAGACTGTTCTTGTGAAATTTGCAAAGTGATATTGGAAGCCCGTAGAGGGCTATGGTGAAAAAGGAAATAACTTCAGTTTAAAACTGGAAAGAATCTTTCTGAGAAACTACTTTGTGTTCTCTTAATTCAACTCACAGAGTTACAGCTTTCCCTTCAATAAGCCTTTCACTAAGACAGTTCTTGTGGAATTTGCAAAGTGATATTTGGAGCCCTTAGAAGGTGATGGTGAAAAAGGAAATATCCTAATATAAAAACTGAACAGAAGCTTTCTGAGAAACTGCTTTGTGTACTGTTAATTCATCTCACAGAGTTACAGCTTGTCCCTTCAGAAGCCGTTCACTAAGACTGTTCTTGTGGAATTTGCAAAGAGAAATTTCGAAGCCTATAGAGGGCTATGGTGAAAAAGGGAATATCTTCCGTTAAAAACCGAAAAGAAGCTTTCTGAGAAACTGATTTGTGTTCTGTTAGTTCATCTCACAGAGTTTGAGCTTTCTTCTCAAGGAGCCGTTCACTAAGACTCTTCTTGTGCAATTTGCAAATTCATATTTGGTAACCCATAGAGGGCTATGGTGAAAAAGGAAATATCTCCCGTTAAAAAGGAGAAAGCAGCTTCTTGAGAAACTGGCGTGTTTTCTGTTAATACATCTCACCGAATTAGTGCTTTCCCTCCAGAAGCCTTTCGCAAAGACTGTTCTTGTGGAATTTGCAAGGTGATATTTGGAAGACCATAGAGGGCTATGGTGAAAAAGGAAATAGCCTAAGATAGAAACTGAAAAGAAGGTTTCTGAAAAACTGCTTAGTGTTCTGTTGAATCATCTCAAAGAGTTAGAGCTTTCCCCTTAAGATGCCATTCGCTAATACTGTTCTTGTGGAATTTGCAAAGTGATATTCGAAAGCCCATAGAGTGCTATAGTGAAAATGGAAATCTCCTAAGATAAAAACCGAAAAGAAGCTTTATGAGAAACTGCTCTGTGTTCTGTTAGTTCATCTCATAGAGATACAGCTTTCCCCTCAAGAGGCCGTTCACTAAGACTGTTCTTGTGGAATTTGCAAAGTGATATTTGGAAGCCCAGAGAGGGCTACGGTGAAAAAGGAAATATCTTCCGTTAAAAACTGGAAAGAAGATTTCTGAGAAACTGCTTTGTGTTCTGTTAATTCATCTCACAGTGTTACAGCTTTCCCCTCCAGAAGTCTTTGGCTAAGACTATTCTTGTGGAATTTGCAAAGTGATATTCCGAAGCCCTTAGAGGGCTATGGTGAAAAAGGAAATACCCTAAGATAAAAACTGAAAAGAAGCTTTCTAAGCAACTGCTTTGTTTTCTGTTAAATCAACTCACGGAGTTACAGGTTTCCCCTCAAGAAGCCTGTCGCTAAGGCTGTTTTTGTGGAATTTGCAAAGTGATGTTTGGAAGCCCACAGATGGCTATGGTGAAAATGGAAATATCCTAAAATAAAAATAGAAAAGAAGCTTTCTGAGAAACTGCCTTGTGTTCTGTTAGTTCATCTCACAGAGTTACAGCTTTACCCTCAAGAAACCGTTCACTAAGACTGCTTTTGTGAAATTTGCAAAGTGATATTGGAAGCCAGTAGAGGGCTACGGTGAAAAAGGAAATAACTTCAGTTTAAAACTGGAAAGAATCTTTCTGAGAAACTACTTTGTGTTCTCTTAATTCAACTCACAGAGTTACAGCTTTCCCTTCAATAAGCCTTTCACTAAGACAGTTCTTGTGGAATTTGCAAAGTGATATTTGGAGCCCTTAGAAGGCGATGGTGAAAAAGGAAATATCCTAATATAAAAACTGAACAGAAGCTTTCTGAGAAACTGCTTTGTATACTGTTAATTCATCTCACAGATTTACAGCTTGTCCCTGCAGAAGCCTTTCACTAAGACTGTTCTTGTGGAATTTGCAAAGAGAAATTTCGAAGCCTATAAAGGGCTATGGTGAGAAAGTGAATATCTTCCATTAAATACCGAAAAGAAACTTTCTGAGAAACTGCTTTGTGTTCTGTTAGTTCATCTCACAGAGTTTGAGCTTTCCTCTCAAGGAGCCGTTCACTAAGACTCTTCTTGTGCAATTTGCAAATTCATATTTGGTAACCCATAGAGGGCTATGGTGAAAAAGGAAATATCTCCCGTTAAACAGGAGAAAGCAGCTTCTTGAGAAACTGGCGTGTTTTCTGTTAATACATCTCACCAAATTAGAGCTTTCCCTTCCAGAAGCCTTTCGCTAAGACTGTTCTTGTGGAATTTGCAAGGTGATATTTGGAAGACCATAGAGGGCTATTGTGAAAATGGAAATATCCTAAGATAAAAACCGAAAAGAAGTTTTCTGAGAAACTGCCTTGTGTTCTGTTAGTTCATCTCATAGAGTTACAGCTTTACCCTCAAGAAGCCGTTCACTAAGACTGTTCTTGTGAAATTTGCAAAGTGATATTTGGAAGCCCATAGAAGGCTATGGTGAAAAAGGAAATACCTTCAATTAGAAACTAGAAAGAAGCTTTCTGAGAAGCTGATTTGTGTTCTGTTAATTCATCTCAGATTGTTACAGCTTTCCCCTCAAGAAGCCTGTCGCTAAGACTGTTCTTGTGGAACTTCCAAAGTGATATTTGGAAGCCCTTAGAGGGCTATGGTGAAAAAGCAATATCTTCCGTTAAAAACCGGAAAGAAGATTTCTGAGAAACTTCTTTGTGTTCTGTTAATTCATCTCACAGAGTTACAGCTTTCACCTCAAGAAGCCTTTCGCTATGACTCTTCTTGTGGAATTTGCAAAGTGATATTTGGAATCTTATATAGGGCTACTGTAAAAAA